>NC_064817.1:52123348-52356873 GCF_023721935.1 Panthera uncia
ATATATAATCTTCTTTATCCATTCATCTACCAATGAACACTTGGGCTGCTTCCATAATTTGGTTATGGTAAATAATGGTGCTATAAACGTAGGGGTGCATGTAACCCTCTGAATTATTGTTTTTGTATATTTTGGAAAAATACCTAGTAGTGTGATTATTGGATGATAGGGTAGTTCCATTTTTAACTTTTAGGGGAAACTCCATACTGTTTTCCACAGTGGCTGCACAAGTTTGTATTCCCATCAATAGTGCATGAATGTTCTTTTTTTCTCCATATCCTCACCAACACTTGTTTCTTGTGGTGTTGATTTTAGCTATTTTGACAGGAGTTATGTGCTACCTCATTGTATATTTGATTTACATTTCTCCTATGATGAATGATGAGACTATTTTCATGTGTCTGTTGGCCATCTGGAGGTCTTCTTTGGAGAAATGTCTGTTAATGTCTTCTGCCTATCTTTAATTGGCTTATTTGATTTTGGGGGTGTTGAGTTGTATCAGTTCCTTGTATATTTTGGATACTAACCCTCAAGTGGATGGTTCATTTGCAAATATCTTCTCCCATTCAGCAGGTTGCCTTTTAGTTTTACTGATTGTTTCCATGGCTGTGCTGAATCTTTTTACTTTGATGTAGTCCCAATAATTTATATTTTATTTTATTTAGCCTTGTATTAGGAGACATATCTAGAAAAATGTTGCTATGCCTAATGTCAGAAACATTACTGCCTGTTGTCTCTTCTAGAATTTTTAGGGTTTCTGATTTCACATTTAGATCTTTAATCCATTTTGAGTTTATTTTTGTGTAATGTGTAAGAAAGTGGTCCAGTTTCATTCTTTTGCATGTAGCCGACCAGTTTCCCCAATACCATTTGTTGAAGAGACCGTCTTTTTCCCTTTGGATATTGAGCCATTCTTTCTTTTAAAAAAATTTTTTTTAATGTTTATTTATTTCTGAAAGGAAGAGACAGAAAATGAGCTGGGGAAGGGCAGAGAGAGAGAGGGAGACACAGAATACAAAGTAGGGTCCAGGCTCTGGGCTGTCAGTACAGAGCCCGATGCGGGGCTCAAACCCACGAATTGCGAGATCATGACCTGAGCTGAAGTTGGACGCTTAACCAACTGGGTCACCCAGGTGCCCCAGCCATGATTTCTTTAAATAAGCTTTCTCCTATTCTTCTCTTTCTGGGACTTCTTGGACTCCAATAATACACAGATTGTTTCTTTTAATGGATCACATAATTCACATAGGCTATCTTTATCCTTTTTTGTTTTATTTTTTTTGCTCTTCTGACTATATGATTTTAAATGACCTGTCTTCAAATTCACTAAATCTTTCTTCTGTTTTGTCAAGTGTGATGTTGAAGCTCTCTGTTGACTTCTTCAGTTCAGTCACTATTTCTTGAACTCCAGGATTTCTGTTGTTTTTTTTTTTAATGATTTTTATTTCTTTGTTGAACTTCTCATTTTGTTCATGTTTTGTTCTCCAAACTTCATTTAGTTGCCTATCTGTGTTTTCTTACACTTCACCTAATATCTTTAAGATGATGTTTCTGAATTCCATGTCAGACAATTCCTAGATCTTCATTTCTTCAGGGTCAGTTAATGGAGCTTTATTAGCTTCCTTTGGTGGTGTCATGTTTCCTTCATTATTCATGATTCTTTCTGTCCTTGCATTTGTGTCTGTGCATTTGTTCAAGCAGGCATCTTCTCCAGTCTTTACAAACTGGCTTCAGCAGGCAGAACCTTTCAGCAGACAGCTCAGTCTGAGATTCTGTGTGAACCATCTGGTGGCATCTATGGGGAGGTTTGCTGCGAAGTTCTTGGAAAAGATGTCTGGTTCCTGGGTCGCCAGATGGGCAGGCCTGATGATGGGTTCAAGAGGGTGGGCCTGTAGCCTGGATTCACTGGGGTGGGCATGGTGCTTCAGTCTGTGGTGATGGACCTATAATCTCAGTTTGTGTGGATGGACCTGAACCTGGACCTGGGTCTATCGGGGTTCACTAGGCTCAGGGGATTACTGGGGTGGGCCTGGAATCTGGGTCAACAGGAATCGGCATGATGCTGGGTGGGCCAGGAGCCTGGTTTCATAGGAACTAGCTTAAAGGCTAAGACCACAGGGGCTGGCCTGCCACTATAGTACACCTGCAGCCTAAGGGCATGGAAGTTGACCTGTTACTTGGGGCCTTGGGGTCCACCTTGGAGATTGAGTCTATGAGGCCTGCACTGGTACTAGGGCAGACAAGGAGCCTGGGTCCATGAGAGCCTAAAGGCTGAAGCTGCAGGTGCTGGCCCAGCACTGAGGCAGACCAGGAGGCTGGGTCCACAGGAGCCCACAGGAAGCCTGAGCCACAGGGGCAATCTGAGTGTTGAAGCAGGCCAGGGGTCTGGGTCTGTGGGAACTGGTCTAGGCGGCTAGTTCTGTGGATGCCGGCCAGTTATGGAATTAAACAGGAGTCTCTGTATACTGGAGCCCACCAGTAGCCCAATGCCTTGGGAGCTTCCTGGGGATATGGGGTCTGCATAATGCTAGTGTGGCTTGGGGGCTTGGGTTCACAAGAACCTGCTGAGCCTGATTCTGTGGGAAATTTCTGGGGCTGCAAGACATGCCTGGGGCAGTGGAAGCTGGAAGTGTGTCAAAGTACTGGGTTTTCAGGAGCCCACCTGGAGACTAGGGCTATGGGAAACACCCAGGCTTGCAGGAATTGGCCTGGTCCTGGGGAGGCCAGAAATTGGATCTATGGTGAAGTCAGGTGCTCATTTTACTCACCTCCCATTGGGAGGGTGTCCTTTTCTGCACTGGGCTGTCAAGTATTGGGGGATGGTTAATAGGGATAATGTGATTATCTTTCCTCCTTGGTGTTTCTTATTTCTGTGCTTCATCCAGGTGTTGCAATCCCTCATCAGGTGCACACAGTTGCTCAAATTTATGTTGCTGGGAAGAGACTTGTGCTAGAAATTCCTATGCTGACATCTGGCTGATGTCACTCCACAATCTTCTGGCCTCCACTTCATATCCCATTTGCTTCTCAATCTGATCTCTGCTCATACCAATCTTCTGTACCTGTTTTAATAACGATCACCACTAACCTCCTAATTGACAAACCCAATGGGCCCTTCTCAATCTTTATTTTGACTTTGCTAAAGCATTTGACACAGCTGACATTCCTGTTCTAAAAATGCCTTACCTTTTACATTTCTGAATGAGCATATTCCTGTATCTCTAAGCACTGCCAAGACTCTCTCACTGGCTCTTCCTAAATGTTGATCTTCCCCCAAATTGTGTTCTCAGTCCTCTAACGATTTCACTAATTGATACTCTCTCTCAACAGTTTCATCTCTCATGGCTTTTACTATTAGTTTTCTGTAATGATTTCTATACAAGTATATCTAACTGACTGCTGAATAGATGCTATTTGGATATCTTAATCTCAATATTATGAAAATTAAACATATTTAGTTCTATACTTATAATTTTATTACTCAAAATGATGCTAATGTCCAAGCCAGAGGGATTGACATTATTATCCTGGTATCGTCCCTCTCTCTTACACCCCACATCCATTTAGTCACCAAGTTCTATCAATTATACTTCCTTGATTTCTCTAATATATCCTCTCTGTTTACAGCCACTGCCTTGGTTCCAAGTCTCATCATGTCTCTCAAACATTGCTACAATGGTCTTCTGTTTTCTGTGCGACTGAGTTTTAGCTGGGTTCCCACGCCTACATTTTCTAGCCTCCTTTGAAACTAGGTAAGACCATGTAGTTAAGCGTACTTTTAGATAATAGATAATAGAATACAAGGGAAAATGAGGTAGCTAAACTTCTGTGTCATGTTTTTATAAAGAACTTGTCTGTATTCCATTCTGTCTCTTTTCGCCCTCTCTTTGGGTGGTAATGGAGACAAATGTCTAGGATCCAGAGATTGAGGCCAAGTGGTGAGGTTGGGAGGGCTGCCACACAAATTTTGTACTGTATATCTATGGATTCCTCCATGACAGAAATGAATTTTTCTCTATCTTATTTATGTCACTGAATTTGTGGTCTTATTTGTTACAGAAAGTTAGCCTGTACCTTAATTAATCCACTCCTCTTTAACTTTCAGGACTCATCTCTTGCATTACCCAGTGTATGAAGCCTTTTCTAACTCCCAAACAGAGATATATTCATCTTCCATGTGTTCCCATAGTGTCTGATATATATCTTCATCACAGTAGTTATTATACTGTATCCTGAGTGTTAGTTGGTCCAAAATCTCTGCCAAGATAATGAATCTCCTGACAATATAGATTTTTGTCTCATTTATCTTTAGAAGCAAGGGTCCTACTAGGGCACCATATAAAAGGTAGCAGCTTAGTGGCAGTTTTCAGAATTAATAAATGAATCTTGGCCACCAGGACCCTCAAGGTCTATTAAATCATAGAGGCTATTGTCACTTATTCCTTCTCCAATTGCCATCAGGAAAAGAGAGCACAGCATAGAAATTAAACTTTGAATCAGAATCAGTTGTGTTGAAGATTTTCCACTTGCTAGCTGAGTGACTTCAGGCACAGTACTTAAAGTATATGAGCCTGACACTTGAGGCTCAATTTGAATTTTGCAAACAGTTGCAAAATGAGGATAAAAGTACCAGCTACCTATTAAACACTCAAAAACTGATAGCGACTCTATTAGCAATCCTAAGAAGGTCTTAAACCCATGTTTTCTTGGATATGGGTAATAAGAAGCTGGGGCAGGAGGGAAGTTGAGATTGGAGCAATAATGGAGTGAAGCAGTTATGTGATAAGCAAATCAGGAGATGTGAACTTATTGGCTCTTTAAGGTCTCTGCCAGACTAAATAAATATTTCCCTCTTCCAGTTTCACAAATTACTCACTTCTCATTTACAAAGGTCCTTCCTCACAGCCTGCTCTTTAAGGAGTTATCCAGGCCCAAAGATAGATATGGGCTCACCAACTTCTAGGGTTTAGAAGGAGAGATTCCAAATTTACTTGAACAGAGGTTGTCTACAGTCCCTGTCTCCTCCAAATAGACTGAGGCATTGGTTTGGAGCCTTTTGAGATCGCTTCTGCCAATGTGCCAGTAGGTAGAACTCAGAGAAGATGCTTGTTAGGCTTAAATACAACATTTTCTCTCTAAATGAGAAAAGTCTAGAAAAACAGAAAGGACACTTCCTGTTGTGTATCATGTCTAAAATTAAAACATGGCCTTTACAACCCCACAGTCAATGTGGATTGCAACATCCTCCCTAAAGCTGGCTGACACTTGTAAACCTTGGAGCGAGGTTTTAATGTGGAAATGCTGGGAATTATTGTGGTAGGAAGAATCTACTTACCTCTTTCTGGACTGTGGGCCTTCCAAAGGTCTCATTTCACATCTTTTATTAAAAAGTTTATTTATTTATTTTGAGAAAGACAGAGACAGCAGAGGGACAGAGAGGGGAGAGAGAGAGAGAGAGAGAGAGAGAGAAAGAGAGAGACAGAGAGAGAGAGAGAGAGAGAGAGAGAGAGAGAGAGAGTCCTAAGCAGGCTCCGTGCTGCCAGCACAAAGCCCGCTGTGGGGCTCAAACTCATGAACCATGAGATCATGACCTTAGCTGAAACCGAGTTGGATGTGTAACTGACCAAGCCACCCAGGTGCCCCTCATATCTCTTTTTAAATGAGTTTAACCAGGGTCCCTGGCTGACTCCGTCGGTTATGCATCTGATTCTGTCAGTGCAGAGCCTTCTTGGGATTCTCGATTTCCCTCTCTCTCTGGCCCTCACCCCCCTCTCTTTCTCTCAAAAATAAGAAACAAACATTAAAAAAATAAATAAATGAGCTTTAACCTATGTGTTACTGCTATCCCCTTTAAAAAAATAAATGGAGTAAATGGTCCTGCTTGCTCATTCAATTCTACCCACTTTGGCCTCTTTGCTGTTCCACATGCCAAAAACTTCTGCCTCAGGGTCTTTGCACTTGGCTGTTCAATATTCTTGGAGCAGCTCTTCCCTAAGATATCCACCATGGCTTGTACCCTTAATTTAATCACTTTTTTACCTAAGTATTATGTGAACATCACCTTCTATAAGATGAAAATCCCTTATCTTGTGTTTATTTTTCTTCAGAGCACTTATCATCACCTGGCAAATATATCAAATTATCATTTATCTTTCCAAATAGAATATAAGATCCATGAAATAAAGACCTTTATTTTGCTTACATGTATATACAATAAAAATTTAGTATTTATTTAGTTAATGGATATCATCAGCTCTTTGAAAATAGAGCTCTAACCTACAGACTAACTAGTGACCTTGGGAAGGAAATTGTGGAAAAATCTCCATAGTTCCTCTTAAGAGAGAAGAAAGGAGAGATGATAGGACCATGATCTCTGGACTTACTTTTGGCAGCCCAATTTTAATGAGGGAAAAACTTTTAAAGATGAAGAGAGTTAAGAAAGGAACAAGAAAAGAAACCCAGTCTGCCTATTCAATTCCCTATCAACTTCTTGAGTATCCAAGAAAATATATTCTAACCATGTTCTGAGAAAGGAATAACAATATACCCTTTGAAGGAAGAAGAAATAAATCCTAAAGCAATAGGAAACACATAGTCTATGGGGGTCTCCTAGGGGTGGATGGGGCCAAATACCAGATGGCATAGGATACAAAAATAGCTCCTCTATATCTCATGTAATCATGCAAAAGGGAAGTGATAGCAATGGCAGGAAAAAGCCTAAAGGATGGGACCAGCTGCTGACCTAGAAGACTGACAAAAAAATCGCTTTGGTGGAACAAACATTTTCCAAGTTCAAGCCATAGGTCAGAGCTGTTTTTAATGATCAACTCCTATACAGTGTTTACTATGTATCAAGCACAGTTTTAAATGTTTTACATATACTAACTTATTTACTGATTGTTTACAAATTCTTTCTCTGAACTTCCAAAGGGAATTTAGGGTGAAAAGACATTGCTGATCAACTAGTACATTAGGGTAATCACAGAATAAATCCTGCTACCCACCCCTTTCATAGGACAAAAAAGGGGAGAATAATTGGCAATATAAATGGAAAGTTGAAGAACTATTACTAAAACTTGACAGGAAATAAGCCCTTATTTTCCCCTCTTTGGACACTGTATAAGAGTCTTCTATAGGTGAAAAATCAAGCTGGAATTCTTAACTCGTAGATAGACTAGGTCAATTAATTAGGGAGAAGGCTAAAGAGAGGATCTGAGGCCAAAGAGTTGGATAGGAATAGTGTACATTTTCTAAGGTACCCGGACCGTAAATGACAGCACTATGATATGAACTCAGCTGTGTGTGACTTTAAGGTTAACATTCTTTCTACTATATAATATAGAAGGAAACATTTTAAGTTTGAAATATAATTCCTTGGCGGGGTGGGGGGGCCGCCTGGGTGGCTCCTTGGTTAATCATCTGACTCTTGATTTCAGCTCAGGTCATGATCTCACAGTTCGTAAGATCTAGCCCCACTTGGGTTCTGTGCTGATAGCATGGAGCCTGCTTGGGATTCTCTCTCTCCCACTCTCTCTCTCTGCCCCTCCCCCCACTCACATGGGCTCTCTCTCTCAAAATAAATAAAAGGGCTTTAAAAATTAAAAAAAAAAATCCTTGGGTGGAAAGAGTATTAGCCAAAACTCAAGATAGAGGACAGACTGAACTGGTTTTCTGTGGATTTGTTAAGAACTTAGGGTTTTGTGATCTTTGATAGTGACTTCAGAAAAAATCCTAGAGGGTAGCCAGAGCAGAGTCTTGGGCTAAACCTGTGCCTATTTGTTTGCTGGGCACATGGTTAGCACTGAATGAATGTTTGCTGAGTTGAATTCTAAAGGCCTGGTCTAATAAAACTCAATATTCAAGGGATGCTATTTCACACAATTGGGCCTTGGCCATTGTCTGGGGTTGTAGTTGGGAGTCCAACTGAGAATCCTTCTTCTGAAGTCTCCTAAGGGTAACACTGGATGATAACATTTGTTGAGCTTTGAGGCACGGCCAGAAAGGAATCTTCTACAACTGGGAAAGGAGTTCATGAACTACTTGCCTAACTGGTCACATATTAACTGTCTTCTGGTTTCTTCTTTTTCATGTTTTAGGTGTTAAATAAAGAATAAATGTAACATAAGGCAATTATTTTTCAATTGCTAAAAGCCATGAGGTCCAGACTCATTCAAACTGTTCAAAATTTTGGCAGAACTGAACACCAATCCAGATTCTTCCCAGATGCTGCCTCAGGGCTACAAATATCGGATTGTACAAAAAGCATCTCGCCTTTCTATAAATCAAAGCTACAAGACTTGGACTTGATGAAATCCAGCTTTCCACTGAGTCTCCCTTTACACTCTGGCTCAGCCTGTCTTGGGCTTTCTTGGGTGTGGTTATATTAGCAAAATCTGCACTCTGAACTTCGTTAGAAAAAAAGGTGGTGATGAGATTAAAAATAATGAGCTCTTAGCATTTGGCAGACACCACTTTAAACATCAAGTGTGTCACCAAGTCTTCTTAAAGTGTGCACAGAAATTTGAAAATATCATGTCTGTTGTTATCAAGAGCCAACTATTTTTTTTTTTAATATATGAAATTTACTGTCAAATTGGTTTCCATACAACACCCAGTGCTCATCCCAAAAGGTGCCCTCCTCAATACCCATCACCCACCCTGCCCTCCCTCCCACCCCCCATCAACCCTCAATTTGTTCTCAGTTTTTAACAGTCTCTTATGCTTAAGAGCCAACTATTTTTAAAGAGGGCTCTCATCAGCTATCTTTGGTCTCTTCAACACATAGTTTTAAGGCCCTTCTATGTGGAATATTCTAGAAGCCTATCTAGTCTTACCCATACATTATACTTATGTGAAAACTGATATCCAAATAGGGGGAGTGATTTACCCAAGGCTCCAAAGCTAGTAGCTGGTAGAACTGGGAGAAGAACCCAAGAATACTCTCCTCAAGCTATCCCCTTAAAACATGGTACTTCGTATATAAACCAATTGTATTCTCCCACTGATTATATCTAATAGGTCTATAATCCATGTTCTGTCAGTCCACTCCCCTGTCCAGTTGACTTGGGAAGACAATACTGAGGGAGAGAAACAATAAAGTCAGATTCTGCTAAGGACAACTCCATCTACTTAGCATAGGTTATGTTTTCTACTAGGAATGAGATAGCATATTTCAAATGGAGTTTTCCTTTTAGATCTATTTAGAATGATTTTAAGCTGGATTTTAGATGTATTTAGAATGATTTTAAGTTTTTGTATCATTTAACAACCAATAATTAACAATAGTCTAAAGACATCTAAGGAAAGTCCCTTTCCTTATTAAAGACTTACTAGATACCAAGGTAAAAGGATTATGGAAGAAGGTCATCATGAAGATAAAGTTAATTTCATGTCAATATAGTAAAGAGGTAGTAGTATATGGCAAAGGGAGGTATTAAAATTTGGTGGGCAATACTACATACAAAGAACTTGACATATTTATCTCACTGAATCCTGCAAACAACAGAGTGAGAAAGGTCTAATTCTTAGCCTAGTTTTAAAAATAAGGGTAACCAGAATCAGGGAGGTAGACTAGCTTGTTGAAGACCACCCAGCTAGCAAAGGATGGAGCTGGGATTCAACCTTAGGGCTGTCTGGTTCCAAAACATTCTTTCCATTCTTTCCATAATATACTTACCTCTAGGGATATTTGGCAAGCCTACAGAGTTGGTCTTGGCATTTTCAGGGTTATTTTAAGAAGTTTTAATCCAAGAAATTAGCAGTGACCCAGCCATCAGTTCCAAATTATCAGAACAAAGAAAAGTCCACCCAATCTCAATGTTCCTCCCCTGATTCCTGGTTTTTGAAATTTCCATAGGCAGTACCAACAGACTGAGGAAATTCAGTCTACTTCAAGTCTAGCTTTCCATTTAGCACACTGGTCCCAGTTTTACTGTATTATTTGGACTCTGATGTTCAAACCTGAGACTCAGACCACTCAAAGGAGCATATGAGAACATGACTGGCTATTGAGGGTAATGAACTATATCATCTTAGAGATCTTTTTAAACTCTCAACATTCTCTAATTCTATATTTCTCTTTCTCATACTTTCAACAAGCACACACATGCACAAACACAGACAAGCAAACTAGAAGCCCACAAAAATACAATAAAAACAGATATTTGATTTTGATAGTCCATAACAAATTTAGCCCTTGTAGGCCTCAGTTTGACTGAAGTAAAATTAGGGAATGCCTCATAAAAGTTGTAAAGATTCAATGAGATGTTGAATGTCAACTGTTTAGCATAGTACATGGAATATAGGAAGCTCTCAATAAATGCTATCATTTTTAATGCTGTAATTATTATTTAAATGCCAGCTGAAGAAAGAAAAAGGAAGGGAAAAGCATTTCCATCTTCTGCTGACTCTTGAAGATAATTCTCAGTGTGATAAGAATGAAAAGGGTGACTCATGGGGGATGTTTCAGTTCTCTGAAGGTTGAAGGGTAAACCCCAGCTTACAGCTGCATCCTACACTTATCACACTATCTCATCAGGCTTGGACATGTTTATTCACTTCACTTCAAAGCTAAAACAAGTAGGCTTTTGGAAATTGTGTGAAGATCTTCTTGATTTAGCCAGAATTGAAAACTTGAAGCTGTATTTTCAAAGATTCACTATGACTAATAAACACATCTGAATTTCTCAGTTTTAATAATTCTCTGTTCAAAGATGTTTTCCTTCAGGTTAAACTTTGCTCTTAATATTCACTAGTTAAAGATATTTATTCTGAAGATTCATTTTAAAATGTTTGTCAAATCCCCAGATGACTACATATTAAACTGAAAATGTCTTCACACGTACAGGCTAACAAAAATGTTATTTTTGATAACTTTTAGGTTAACTTTATCATTTCAGAGATTAATGGTAATGAAGTAGAGACTTGGCTTAATTAGATTCTCTTGTCTCCATATGTATGTATGTGTGTGTGTACACATATATGTATATATGTACTTAGATACATAGAGTATATTTTTAAAATATATAAAAAATCTGTAAAGTATAAATCTATATGTATATTTACTTATATTTTAAAATATTTATCTATCTACTTATTCCAGAAAGCAGAAGTGGAGAGAAACATTCATCTATTCTCTTGCTGCCCTCTGGTGGCAGACCAAAATTCACAGAAGTCACATTTCAGAGAGAAAGGAGGAACAAACTAGAAGGGTTTGTTTCCCCAGAGTTGCTAGACTGGGTGTCTTAAAAATACATAAATCAGAGCTGTTCCTTAAAAGGGTCTCTTTCTTCCTTTCCCAAATCCATTAAATTGCTACGATTTTGAGTTTTTCCTGGACAAGGTCCTGTTTGGCCATTTAAGGACATAGACAACATTTGAGTTCCCTCAAATTTCACTGAGAACAACGCAGCTTTCTCTGGCCAATTTACAGAAAGAACTGCCTCAGCCATATACATCTGTAGCAAAGATTGTACTGTTTGGTTTCCTCTAAATAGTATGGCTTCTAACCATACATATTTAGAGATAAGAATAAAATCCATTTTTACATACATTGATAATAGATTTTCTAATTATCTTAAAAATAACTAATTATTTTCCCAGAAAATTATACTTAACACAGTAAAGCAAGATTATGTGGGATTAAAAATCAGCTTCCCACCAAGTAAAAGGAAAAGATTGGCAATGCGGAGGGAGCTCAAGGGAGGTTAGAAAAGCTAAGTCAACATCAGTGATACAAAGACAAGTACAACAACGTCACTGTTGTTTTAAACATCTCACATAAAACAGATCCACATTCCCTGAGGTACAGGCTTACTCCGACAAACGTAGATTTTGGTCTCAGCTTTGTCACTGACCATAATCAATGCCTAATCCAAAAAAATAGCAATATCCATTATTCACAGAGTTATAATAAGGAATAAATGAGATAAAAAGTACATTGCCCTACACTGGTCACATAGTCTGATTCCATGTTCCTTGAATACAAATCAAAATCTACAAAGGCCAAATTGCTGGTTCCTAGATTTAATATAATGATCTCAGTAGTAGTAAAAGGAAAATGCTAGCTTGTGTAACTGAGATGAGTTTGCAAAGCACAAATGGGAAAACTGGTAAGACTTTGGGGCTGGTACTTGATTTCTTTTATAAACTAGTTGGGAAGAACTGTGAGGGTAGGTGAGTGGGAGTGGGCTTAAATTCTAAAAAGTAAATGAGTGGGAATGGAGCTGGACAAATGCAAATTTGTTACCACTACTGCAGCCTGCAAAAAGGGACTTAATTTAAATGAAGCACATGGAGCAGAAGGTATTCAAGATCCCTTTCCAAGTACTAATATTCAAATAGACCTATCCTATATTTTGTCACCTTAAGTGAAATAACTTGCTGTCCTCAAAACTAAATCGAAAAGAGCTGACCTGCCTTCCCTTGTATTTCCTGGAAGTTTCCCAACACAAAATGTTCAGAAAAGTAAAGTCAACCTTCTTCTATCAGTCCAAATTGTCTGTGTCTCAAGGCAGCAGCATCAGGTTTGGGCACCCTGACACATACTGCTCAATGAAGTGGGAAGAGAGAGAACTTAAGAATGATTGATGCTGTTCTAGGGATCAGAGCAGAGGCAGATATCTCCCCATCATTTACCTACCTACCAACTTAGAAAATAAATAATTTAAACAAGATGATTCAATTGCTTTAAAAATTCTTTAAAAAAGACTTTGGAATGGACTCCTTAAGTATCAATTTTTTGATGAATTTAAATTTTATTTACAAACCCTGGTTGTTCTTAAAAGAGAGGCTGAAGGAAGGGAATGGCAGAGAAACTTAAAACCAACATGTATAAGCCCTTTTCTATTAAAGAGCAAGTATAAATTGAAAAAAAAACATATTACTGAAATTATAATATACGTCACCTGAAAAATCATATCCTATTAACTGAACAACTTGGCAGGAACATATTATCCCTGATATTTGTAGAGCAGTATCAGTTCTCATATATATTATCTCTTTTAATCCTTAGAACTATCCTATGAGGGTACACCTACAGAATGTTCAGAATTTCTGAAACAATCTCACCCACACATCATTATGCTCTTTTTTCTAAAAAGGCAATCCAATATAAATGTATAAAAAACTAGGACTTCATTTCATATGTCTAAAAAGATATTTCATATGAAATAAATTTATAAATCTGGAAAGATCCTTGGTTACCATGTCTTTGTGTGGAAAACATGGTGAGACTACATCTCTGGTAACACACAAAGGTCAGAACTTCAATCATTTAACACATAGTTATAGGCTACAAGGGTATAACAACTTCACTCAAAAGCTGACCATTGGTTAGTAGAAATAACCTCCTATTGGATCCTGGAGATAACAGATTATCAGTACTTTCATTGCTCTTTAAATCACTCCACAGGATATGCCTTGTGCCTGACCAAAAGCATACCAAAATTACACTTTAATACACTCAGTAGGGATTGAGGTCATTCATTTAAAAAATGGACTTTATGGTAAACTGAAGTTGGCATTTTCCCTAAAAATTATATAGAATAACAACACAAGAGGCCCTATCTTGTTAGATTAATGATGAGAGACTAAGCACACTGTGTCAATCTTGTATCCATTTGTTAATTTATTAGAACACTTAAGGGCGGAACAGCATGGAAGTTTTTTGTGTGTCTCACGTCCACGAAATACAACCAGACCAACACAAAACCATTCTACACACTTAGAAAACTGATTGAGGGATTAACACAACAATCTGCACAACCTGAACCACAGAATTCAGCAGGTATGTGGTGCAGAGAGGTGAATTTTGGGAGCAAGAAGCCACGGGAAGGGAGGTGCTTTTGCGGATGGAGAGAGGATGGAGACGGGGTGGGGGAGAGAGAATATGGGAAAAGCACCCCTCCCCAAAAGCAGCTGGAGAGAAAGTGGAAAGTTGGAAACAGCTGCAGGGACTAAACTAAATAGGGAGAAAGGAAAGGGTTTAAATTCCATTAAGACTGTAAAAAAAGGGGAGTGCAAAGTCTGAAACTTCACAGATCGATACCTGGCAGTGCTCTGGTGGGAAGGGCAAATCCCCAGGAACAGAGTGGGGTCGGGGAGGTTCTCAGGCCACACAGGGAAAAGCGGTTCCACTGCTGGAAGGACATTTGGTAGAGACTGTTGAAGCCACCTGGTCCCAGCAGACCCCAGAAGGCGGCCACATTTGCTGGTGCTGGGGCAAGGTCATTAAGGGTGAAGCCTGGTGCCAGATGTGTGTTGTGATTTTCCATAATCCCTGAAACGCTGCTGCTACACTATCTAGCAAGCATTTTCTGGGACGGGCTGGCACCTGGCCACAGTCTCGGGGCACCAGCAACAGCAGGGTCCAGCCAGCATTCCAAGGTGCAGGCAACATTCAGCCATTGCTCATTCGACCATTGCTTGGTGAGACCTTCCCACAGAGGGGTGGAACGGGTCAAAGCCACAGTCCTTCAGAAGGGGCCAGAGAAAACAGCCACATCTGAGACAAAACTCGGGAGAGAGGTACTGCCTGGGGCCTGGTCACGAACAGTGAAAAAGCGGGGAGTGGACGAAAGCTGAAGACAGAGGATGGGTGTTTAATTGCTGATCTGGGAGAACAGAGTTCCCATACTAGAGACTGGGTAGCTGGGTGATGCCATTTTCACCACTCCCGTGCATGCGCATACGCAGTTACCAAGGCCAAACACTCCACCCTAGTAGGCTAGCAGCGCCATCTAGTGAAGAATGGAGCCATTAAACTGAGCCCCGCCCAACTGGGCCAACCTCCCTCTTCAAGAACACAAGTCTCACTGCCTACTTAGTTTATGGACTATAAAACACTTCATAGTCTGACTTCTAAGGGAAAACGAAGTAATTTCAGTCCTATTTCAAGCTGTTAGCAGGTCCATCTATTCAATTTTCTTTTTTTTTTCTTTTTCACTTTTCTTTTTTTGAATACAGAAAAAGAAAAAATCCATTTTTATTTTCAATTTTTATTAAAAATATTTTTAATTTTTTTACTATATTTTTTGCTTTTGTGTAATTTTTTTCAAATTCTATTTTACTTACACCATTATATTTTAGTCTACTTCAGTATATTCACATTTTCAAATTTTCAAATGATTTCCTTTTTCTTTTTCATTAATTTTCTTTTTCTTGAATGCAGAAAGAGAAAACCTTCACTTCTACTTTCAATTTCTATTAAAAATATTTTTATTTTTTTTCTATATTTTTTGATTTTATGTAAATTTTTTCAAATTCTATTTTACTTCCATCATTTTATTTTAGTCTACTACAGTGTATTCACTTTTTCAAATTTTCAAACAATTTCCTTTTTTCTCCCTTTTTTTTCATTTTTCTTTTTCTTGAATACAGAAAGAGAAAAAAATCATTTTTATTTTTAATTTTTATTCAAAATATTGTTCTTTAATTTTTCTACTATATTCTTTACTTTTCTGTAAATTTTTTCAAATTCTATTTTACTCCCATCATCTCATTTTAGTCTACGTCATGTATTCATTTTTTAAAATTCTCAAACGATTTCCATTCCCCCCCCTTTTTTTCTCTAATCTGTCAAACCATTTTCAATTCACAAACCAAAACCCACCTAGAATCTAGGATCATTTATTCAATTTTTTTTTTTGTGTGTGTGATTTTAATTTTTCATTTTTAATATTTTTTAAATTTTATCTTTTTTAATTTTAATTTTTCTACTTCATTAATTCATTTTCTCCCTTCAAAATGACAAAACAAAGGAATTCACCCCAAAGAGAGAGCAAAAAGAAACGACAGCCAGAGATTTAACCAACACAGATACAAGCAAGATGTCTGAACCAGAATTTAGAATCATGATAATAAAAATACTAGTTGGAGTCGAAAATAGATTAGAATCTCTTTATGCAGAGATAAAAGACATAAAAACTAGTCAGAATGAAATTAAAAATGCTATAACTGAGCTGCAATCATGGATGGATGCTTCAGTGGCAAGGATGGATGAAGCAGAACAGAGAATCAGTGACATAGAGGACAAACTTCTATAGAATAATGAAGCAGAAAAAAAGAGGGAGATTAAGGCAAAAGAGCATGATTTAAGAATTAGAGAAGCCAGTGACTCATTAAAAAGGAACAATATCAGAATCATAGGAGTCCCAGAAGAGGAAGAGCGAGAAATAGGGGTAGAAGGGTTATGTGAGCAAATCATAGCAGAAAACTTTACTAACCTGGGGAAAGACACAGATAACAAAATCCAGGAACCACAGAGGACCCCCATTAGATTCAACAAAAACCGACCATCAACAAGGCATATCATAGTCAAATTCACAAAATACTCAGGCAAGGAGAGAATCAAGAAAGCAGCAAGGGAAAAAAAGTCCCTAAGCTACAAGGGAAGACAGATCAGGTTTGCAGCAGACCTATCCACAGAAACTTGGCAGGCCAGAAAGGAGTGGCAGGATATATTCAGTGTGCTGAATCAGAAAAATATGCAGCCAAGAATTCTTTATCCAGCAAGGCTGACATTCAAAATAGCAGGAAAGATAAAGTTTCCCAGACAAACAAAAATTAGAGTTTGTGACCACTAAACCAGCCCTGCAAGAAGTTTTAAGGGGGACTCTCTGAAGGGAGAAAATATGAAATATATATATATATATATATATATATATATATATATATATATCAAAAGCAACAAAGACTAGAAAGGACCAGAGAACACCACCAGAAACTCCAACTCTACAAGCATCATGTCAAAAATTCATATCTTCCAGTACTCACTCTAAATGTCAATGGACTCAATACTCCAATAAAAAGACATAGGGTAACAGAATGGATAAGAAAACAAGATCCATCTATATGCTGTTTACGAGAGACCCACTTTAGACCTAAAGACACCTTCAGATTGAAAATAAGGGGATGGAGAACCATCTATCATGCTAATGGTCAACAAAAGAAAGCCAGAGTAGCCATACTTATATCAGACTCTCTAGACTTTAAAATAAAGACTGTATCAAGAGATGCAGAAGGGCATTATATCATCATCAAGGGGTCTATCCACCAAGAAGACCTAACAATGGTAAACATTTATGCACCAAATGTGAGAGCACCCAAATATATAAATCAATTAATCACAAACATAAACATAAAGAAACTAATCAATAGTTAATACAATTATAGTAGGAGACACCCCACTCACAGCAATGGATAGATCATCAAATCAAAAAATCAACAAGGAAACAATGGCTTTGAATGACACACTGGACCAGATGGACTTAACAGATACATTCAGGACATTTCATCATAAAGCAGCAGCATATACATTCTTCTCCAGTGCACATGGAATGATCTCCAGAATAGACCATATACTGGGTCACAAATCATCACTAAGTAAGTACAAGAAGATTGAGATCATACCTCAATTTGCATAATATGCAAATAATATGCAACGTGCATATTTTCAGACCACAACATTATGAAACTTGAAATCAACCATAAGAAAAAATTTGGAAAGGTAACAAACTTGGAGACTGAAGAACATACTACTAAAGAATGAATGGGTAACCAAGCACTTGAAGATGAAATTAAAAAGTACATGGAAGTCAATGAAAATGATAACACTACAACCCAAAACCTCTGACATGCAGCAAAGGCAGTCATAAGAAAGTATATAGCAATCCAGGCCTTCCTAAAGAAGGAAGAAAGATCTCAGATACACAACCTAAACTTATACCTTAAAGTCCTGGGAAAAAACCAGCAAATAAAACCCGAAACCAGCAGAAGACAGGAAATAATAAAGATTAGAGAAGATATTAATGCTAAGGAAGCTAAAAACAAAAACAAAAACAGTAGAACAGATCAATGAAATGAGAAGCTGGTTCTTTGAAAGAATTAACAAACTTGATAAACCACTAGCCACTTTGATCAAAAAGAAAAAGGAAAGGACCAAAATAAATAAAATCAAGAATGAAACAGGATAGACCACAATCAATACAGCAGAAATAAAAACAATAATAAGAGAATATTATGAGCAATTATATGGGCAATCTGGAAGAAATGGACAAATTCCTAGAAATATATATACTACCAAAAGTGAAACAGGAAGAAATAGAAAATTTAAAAACACACATAACCAGTAAGGAAATCGAATTAATAATGAAAAATCTCTCAAAAAACAAGAGTCCAGGACCAGATGGCTTTCCAGGGGGAGTCTACCAAACATTTAAGGAAGAGTTAACACCTATTCTCTTCAAGCTGTTCCAAAAAATAGAAACGGAAGGAAAACTTCCAAACTCTTTCTATGAAGCCAGCATTGATTCCAAAACCAGACAGAGAACCCACTAAAAAGGAGAACTATAAACGAATATCCCTGATGAACATGGATGTAAAAATCCTCAACAAGATATTAGCCAACCACATCCAACAATACATTAAAAAAAATATTCACCATGACCAAGTGGGATTTGTACCTGGGATGCAGGGCTGGTTCAATATCTGCAAAACAATTAACGTGATTCATCACATCAATAAAAGAAAGGACAAGAACCATATGATCCTCTCAGACGCAGAGAAAGCATTTGACAAAATACAGCATCCTTTCTTGATAAAAACCCTCAAGAAAGTAGGGATAGAAGGAGCATACCTGGAGATCATAAAAGCCATATATGAACAACACAATACTAATACCATCCTCAATGGGGAAAAACTGAGAGCTTTCCCCGTAAGGTCAGGAACAAGACAGGGATGTCCACTCTCGCCACTGTTATTCAACATAGTATTGGAAGTCTTAGCCTCTGCAATCAGACAACACAAAGAAATAAAAGGCATCCAAATCGGCCAGGCGGAGGTCAAACTTTCACTCTTTGCAGATTACATGATACTCCATATGAAAAACCCAACAGATTCCACCAAAAAACTACTAGAACTGATTCATGAATTCAGCAAAGTTGCAGGATATAAAATCAACGCACAGAAATCTGTTTCATTCCTATACACCAACAATGAAACAACAGAATGTGAAATCAAGCAATTAATTCCATTTACAGTTGCATCAAAATCCATAAAATACCTAGGAATAAATCTAACCAAAGAGGTGAAAAATCTGTACACTGAAAACTATAGAAATCATATGAAATAAATTGAAGAAGACAGAAAAAAATGGAAAAAGATTCCATGCTCCTGGATAGGAAAAACAAATATTGTTAAAATGTCGATACTACCTAAAGCAATCTACATAGTCAATGCAATCCCTATTAAAAAAACACCAGCATTCTTCACAGAGCTAGAACGAATAATCCTAAAATTTGTATGGAACCAGAAAGACCCTGGATAGCCAAATCAATCTTGAAAAAGAAAACCAAAGCAGGAGGCATCACAATCCCAGACCACAAGCTACACTACAAAGCTGCAATCATCAAAACGTATGGTACTGGCACAAGAACAGACACTCAGATCAATGGAAGAGAACAGAGAACCCAGAAATGGACCCACAAACCTATGGCCAACTAATCTTTGAAAAAGCAGGAAAGAATATCCAATGGAATATAGACAGTCTCTTCAGCAAGTGGTGCTGGGAAAACTGGACAGCAACATGCAGAAGAATGAATCTGGACCGCTTTCTTACACCATACACAAAGATAAACTCAAAATGGATATTAGCTAGGAAGCCATCAAAACCCTCCAGGAGAAAGCAGGCAAAAACCCATTTGATCTTGGCTGCAGCAACTTCTTACTCAACACGTCTCCAGAGGCAAGGGAAACAAAAGTAAAACTGAACTATTGGGACCTCAAAATAAAAAGCTTCTGCACAGCGAAGGAAACAATCAGCAAAACTAAAAGGCAACTGATGGAATGGGAGAAGATAGTTGGAAATGACATATCAGATAAAGGGTTAGTATTCAAACTCTATAAAGATCTTATCAAACTCAACACCCAAAAAACAAATAATCCAGTGAAGAAATGGGCAAAAGACATGAATCGACACTTCTCCAAAGAAGACATCCAGATGGCTGACAGACACATGAAAAAATGCTCGACATCACTCATCATCAGGGAAATACAAATCAAAACCACAATGAGATACCACCTTACACATGTCAGAATGGCTAAGATGAACAACTCAGGCAACAACAGATGTTGGCGAGGATACAGAGAAAGAGGTTCTCTTTTGAATTTTTGCTGGGAATACAACCTGGTGCAGCAACTCTGGAAAATAATATGGAGGTTTCTGAAAAAAACTAAAATTAAAACTACCCTACGACCCAGAAATTGCACTACTAGGCATTTATACAAGGGATACAGGTGTGCTGTTTCGAAGAGACACATGGACCCCAATGTTTATAGCAGTACTATCAACAATAGCCAAAGTATGGAAAGAGCCCAAATGTCCATCAATAGATTAATGGATAAAGAAGATGTGGTAGATACTTTGGAGGGAATATTGTGGTGTAGGAGGACGCTGGACTCACCTCGTCCTGTTGATCACTTAGATTCCACCCACACCTGCCTAAATAACCCAGAAAACCACCAGAAGACTAGCAGAACAGACTCTCCAGAGCCAAGCGTAGACAAGAGGCCCATGGAAGAGGGTAGGAAGGGCAGACAGGCGGTGCACGCTACACGGACTGGCGGGAGGGAGCTGGGGCAGTGGGGGGGGGCAGCCCAACAGCAAGGTGGAATCCCAGAGTCTGGCTTGCAAAAGCGGAGTGGCCTGAGTTCGTGAGTTCTGACAGCCAGCGGGAATTAACATCTGGAATGTTATAAGTCAACAGCTCTGCTCAGAGAGTGGGAGGGCAAGAAGACACCGGGAGGGAGAGGTGTTGAGCCCTGGAAGACAGAGATCAGGTGAGCAGGGAACAAAGGCGCTGGCCAGCACCATCTCCCTCTCCCATCCCCCAGCCAAAATCCCAAAGGGAAACAGTTCCCATCACCGAACCTGCTTGCACCTCACAAGCACCCAATGCTGTGCTTCTGTGGATCCATCCTGCCGAGGGGTCTGCCTGCCTACCTCCTGGTGCTGCAGGGCCCCTCCCGCAGGGGACCACTGAAAGCAAAGCAAGCTAAGCCTGCACCTCCTGCCCCTCTGCACCTTGCAGATCCACCCCGGCTAATATGCCAGATCCCATCAAAGCAGCACAAGCCTGGAAGTGTGCAAGTAGCCCAGACAGGGGCCACACAACTCCACAGTGAGTCCTGCCCCTGGAAGAGGGGAAGATAATGTACACACCAGTCTGACTGTGGCCCAGTGGTGGGCTGGGGACAGATATTGGGTGTGATGGCGGCCCCACCCACCAACACAAGTTACTCTGGACAGCACAGGGAAAGTGTTCTGCAGTTGGGAGCCACCCCAGGGACTACCCAAAATGACAAAACAGAAGAATTCTCCTCAAAAGAAACTCCAGGAAGTAGCGACAGCTAACGAATTGATCAAAAACGATTTAAGCAATATAATGGAACAAGAATTTAGAACAATAGTCATTGAATTAATCGCTGGGCTTGAAAAAGTATAGAGGACAGCAGAAAATCTATTGCTACAGAGATCAAGGGACTAAGAAATAGTCATGAGGAGGTAAAAAAATGCTACAAGGGAGTTGCAAAATAAAATGGAGGCAACCACAGCTCAGATTGAAGAGGCAGAGGAGAGAATAGGTGAATTAGAAGATAAAATTATGGAAAAAGAGGAAGCTGAGAAAAAGAGAGACAAAAAAATTCATGAGTATGAGGGGAGAATTAGAGAACTAAGTGACGCAATCAAACAGAACAATATCCGTATTATAGGAATTCCAGAAGAGGAAGAGAGAGAGGAAGTGGCTGAAGGTGTACTTGAACAAATCATAGCTGAGAACTTCTGGATCTGAGGAAGGAAAAAGGCATTGAAATCCAAGAGGCACAGAGAACTCCCTTGAGACGTAACTGGAATAGATCTTCTTCATGACATATCATAGTGAAACTGGCAAAATACAAGGATAAAGAGAGAATTCGGAAAGTAGCTAGGGATAAACAGGCTCTAACTCATAAAGGGAGACCCTGCAGATCTATCTGCTGAAACTTGGCAGTACAGAAAGGAATGGCAGGAAATCCTCAATGTGATGAACAGAAAAAATATGGAGCTGAGAATCCTTTATCCAGCAAGTCTGTCGTTCAGAATAGAAGGAGAGATAAAGGTTTTCCCAAACAAAGAAAAACTGAAGGAATTCATCACCACTAAACCAGACCTACAAGAGATCCTAAGGAGGATTCTGGAGTGAAATGTTGCAAGGACCAAAAAGTACCAGAGACATCACTATAAGCATGAAACCTACAGACATCACAATGACTCTAAACCCATATCTTTCAATAATAACACTGAATGTAAATGCACTAAATGCTCCAACCAAAAACCTAGGGTATCAGAATGGACAAAAAAAAAAAAAAAAAAAAAAAAACAACAAGACCCATCTATTTGCTGTCTACAAGAGACTCGTTTTAGACCTGATGAAACCTTCAGATTGAAAGTGAAGGGTTGGAGAACTATCTATCATGCTACTGGAACTCAAAAGAAAGCTGGAGGAGCCATACTTCTATCAGACAAACTAGACTTTAAATTAAAGGCTGTAAGAAGGGATGAAGAAGGGCATTATATAATAATTACAGGGTCTATCCATCAGAAAGAGCTAACAATTTTAAATATCTATGCACCAAATATGGACACCCCTAAATATATAAAACAATCACAAACATAAGCAATCTTATTGATAAGAATGTGGTAACTGCAGGGGAATTTAATACCCTACTTACAACAATGGATAGATCATCTAGACACAGGATCAATAAAGAAACAAGGGCCCTGAATGATACATTGGATCAGATGGACTTGACAGATATATTTTGAACTCTGCATCCCAAAGCAACAGAATATACTTTCTTCTCGAGTGCACATGGAACATTCTTCAAGATAGATCACATACTGAGTCACAAAACAGCCCTTCATAAGTATAAAAGAATTGAGATCATACCATGCATACTTTCAGACCACAATGCTATGAAGCTTGAGATCAAACACAGTAAAAAGTCTGGAAAACCTCCAAATGCATGGAGGTTAAAGAACACCCTACAAAAGAACGGATGGGTCAACCAGGCAATTATAGAGAAGAAATTTAAAAATATATGGAAACAAATGAAAATGAAAATACAACAATCCAAACGCTTTGGGATGCAGCGAAGGCAGTCCTGAGGGGAGAATACATTGCAATCCAGGCGTATCTCAAGAAACAAGAAAAATCCCAAATACAAAATCTAACAGCACACCTAAAGGAAATAGAAGCAGAACAGCAAAGGCACCCCAAGCCCAGTTGAAGAAGACAAATAGTACAGATCAGAGCAGAAATAAACAATATAGAATCTAAAAAACTGTAGAGCAGATCAATGAAACCAACGAGTTGTTTTTTTGAAAAAATAAGCAAAATTGATAAACCTTTAGCCAGGCTTCTCAAAAAGAAAACGGAGATGACCCAAATAGATAAAATCATGAATGAAAGTGGAATTATTACAACGAATCCCTCAGAAATACAAGCAATTATCAGAGAATACTATAAAAAAAATTATATGCCAACAAACTGGACAACCTGGAAGAAATGGACAAATTCCTCAGCACCCACACACTTCCAAACCTCAAACCAGAAGAAATAGAAAATTTGAACATACCCATAACAAGCAAAGAAATCGAATCACTTATCAAAAATCTCCCAACAAATAAAAGTCCCGGAACAGAAGGCTTTCCAGGGGAATTCTACCAGACATTTAAAGCAGAGATCATACCTATTCTTCTCAAGCTGTTCCAAAAAATAGAAAGGGAAGGAAAACTCCCAGACTCATTCTATGAAGCCAGCATTACTTTGATTACTTTGGACGTGAATTAAAAAAATAAAATAAAATAAAAAAGCAAGGGTTCCTCTCCTTCCTTCTGGGCATTTGTTTATGGTTTTGCCATAACCTACTTGTCTGGGATTGTAATTCTCTGCTTTTTTCCAAATAAACCCTTTTTTGCTTCTAAAAAAAAAAAAGAACATTTAAAATGCAATGAATCATGCAATGAGCTTCCATGTCTCCCTACTACCTTCAAAATAAAGACTGACAACTTAGTCAAGCATACAAGATGCATTATCTGACTACCAAATGCTAAAATTAGAAGAATATCTTCTAATAAAACTTGTCATGGTCTGTGTAGGTGACCCTTAAGCAACTCTTGACTCAAATTTCCTTGGTCTTTTGATCACCAATGACCTTCACCTCCAATTCAGGTACATATTTTCATGAATGTAATGAAGATCTTGAGGTGGTAACTGCCTGATCCTGATCTCAGGTTCTAAATCTGAATTCCAATACTCATTCTGTGACAATGGACAAGTCACAACTTCTCTGTGTCTGGGATTTTTCCTATGTGATATTAGGTGTAAATTTCCTAATATGTTTCAAGTGCTGCAAACAGTGTTTGACACATAGTAAGGGCCTTCTAAGTATTAGCTAATACTTTCTTGTCATCACCTGGAAATTTGCTTTATCTTTGACATTTAAATACTAGTATTCAACTTTGATGACAAGTTATTCTTCTAGCAAACTCAAGCTTTCACTCTCTCTATTCCTGGTCTTTAATACTGATACCTCTACTTCCTTGATAATTCCACTTTCTCTGAGTCTACTAATTACCTCACTTCCTTCCCCTCATTGTCAGATTGGTCTAAATGGTGGATCATAAACAACTAACTCAACATTTTTGGGTCTTGTTCATTTTCTGCATTTCCTTAAATACACCAGTGCTGAAGGCAGCACATAATTATTCTTTTCCAGATCTACACACTTGCTTTTGAGCAGTCTTGCGTGGGGAAGTGAAGACCCACCATGGATGGTACCACTCTAGATTTATAGTATATATAGTTTTTTTTTAATAACAGCCCTGTAACATGTCCTTGGTCAGCTCTTTCCATTCCGTAATAGACTGTTCTAAACTTTCTCTTACTCTTTTAAAGCCTCCACCTCACACCCATTTACCTTTGCTGTCAGAAGATAAGATAAACTTACATTTTACTTCAGAAAATAAAGTACAGTAATCATTATGTTTCTCAGTTTTCACAGACACTGCTTCCTCATGCCCCCAGCTTGCAAACTCATATGCATCTATTCCTATTTCCCTTCTTTTGTAAAAGGTCATCCAAAGCAATCCTTCTTCAAGTAATCTGGAAGCCATGTGCTCAAAGCTCCTTAAGGACCTCCCTCCATCAATTATCTTCTCACTTGGATCTTCAATCACTTCCATCATACTAATTCTACTCCCCCTGGTTTATAAACATGTACAAATTTACCAGCCTTAAAAATATTATCTCTTGAATAAATATCTTTTAGCCATTGTTTCCAATTTTTCTCTCCTTTTACAACTAAGCTACTTGATGCTCATTTCCTCACCTACCACTAAATATTTAAAAATAATTTATTATTAAATATTTAAGATAGATAAGGGATTAAAAATATTGTAAGAAAACCTGTGTAACTACCACTCATTTTAAGATCAATAACCCTCACCAATTGCACTCCCTTTTTCCTCACAGCAGAAACCACTATAATGTAATGAAGTTTTTGGTGACTAAAGATTAAATAAGTGCACAAGGATAATACACATACATTCA
Source organism: Panthera uncia (assembly GCF_023721935.1). Classification (NCBI taxonomy): domain Eukaryota; kingdom Metazoa; phylum Chordata; class Mammalia; order Carnivora; family Felidae; genus Panthera; species Panthera uncia. The sequence goes on from NC_064817.1 coordinate 52,148,998, forward strand.
AATTTTAACCTAGTAAAAACAATCTGCCACCCATCTCTCAAATCAAATAGACACCTGTTATGGACTAAAATGTGCTCCCATTCATATTTTGAAGCCTTTACCCCTAAGGTGACTGTATTTGGAGACAGAGCCTTTAAACAGTAATTAGGGTTAAATGAGGTCATAAAGGTGGAGCCCTAACCCAATATGACTAGTGTCTACATAAGGGCACAGTGATAAGGCTACCATCTGAAAACCAAGGAGAAAGGCCTCAGAAGAAGACAACTTCCTAGCACCTCAGCACCTGATTTCAGACTTTCAGCCTTCATAACTGTGAGAAAATAAATTTCTGTTGTTTAAGCCACTCAGTATGTGGCATTTTGTTATTACAGCCCTAGCAAACTAACATAACCATGAAAAGATAACCAATCTCATTCATAATTTCAAAAATTGAAAACAATGAAATATAATTATTCATTTATAATTCAGATAACATTAACACATTTGGTAATTTGGTAAGTTTATTGAGAATGTGAAGAAATAGGCCAAATACTGATGGTGCCAATATATATCAGTAAAAGTGTTTTTTAACTTTTTATTTTCGAATGATTTTAGACTTACAGGAAATATGCAAAGATAGAACAGAGTTTCTGTATAACTTTCATCCAGATTCCCCTAATGTTAACATATTTCATAATCATAATATAATTATCAAAAAGGAGATTAACACTGACATAAAAATATTAACTAACCTACAGTTTTTATTTGAATTTTGTCAGTTTTCACATAATATCTTTTTTTCATGGTTTAGAATGCAATCCAGGATCCCATGAAGCATTAAGCTGTCATGTCACTTTAGTCTCTTCCTGTGATACTTACTTAATCTTTGTCTTTCTTGACCATAACACTTTTGAAGAGCAGTGATGTGGTAGACATATTAATGATACCCAAGATGTTCATGTGTTAATCCCCAGAAACTGCTATTATGTTAACTTATGTGGCAAAAAAGACTTTGCAGATATGATTAAAGTCAGGATTTTGAGATGGGAAGATTATGTTGGATTATCTCCATAGGCCCAATATAATCACAAGGGTCTGGCAGGAGTGTCAGAGAGATAAGGTGATGTGATGACAGAGCAGAGGTGAGTTAGTGAAGGAGAGAGAAAGAGAGAGAGAGGGAGAGAGAGAGAGAGAAATTAATCTGAAGATGCTGTGCTTTGAAAATAAAGGAAGGAGCCACAAACCATGGAATGCAGACTTCTAAAAGCTGGAAAGGGCTAAGAGAGATGCAGCATTGCCAACTAATTTTATATTTGTGACCTCCAGACCTGTTAAGACAATACATTTGATTTCTTTTAAACCACAAGGTTTGTGGTTATTTTTTTACAGCAGTAATAAGAAATTAATATAAATTTTGGTACCTATAAACGATGTGCTGTCACACAAAATACGTTAAAATTGTGGAAGTCAAAATTGTAATAAAATTGTCGAGGTGGCTTTGTAATCAGGCAGTGATCAGAATTTGGTGGAGGGCATGATAGAAATAGTCTAGACTGCCTTGAACAAATTGTGAGAATGTTCATATTAACAATTCTGCTATTGAAGGCTCAGAAGGAGGTGAAGAGCACAATATAGAAAATGTATATTGTCTTAGGGCACACTGAAATTCTTATAAACAGACTATTGGTAGAATTACAGATTTTAAAGATACTGCTGACAAGGGTTCAGAAAAAAAATGAACATTTTATTAGAAACTGAAGGAAAAAGGATTCTTGCTATAACAATGGCAGAAAGCATAGCTGAGTTGTGTCCTACAATTATGTGGGAAGCAGAACTAATAAGCAGTGAACTTAGTTATTTAGCTGAAGAGATTTGCAAGCAAAGTATCAAAGGTATAGCCTGGTTTCCTCTTGCTGTTTATACTAAAACATGAGAACAAAGACATAAATTGAGTAAAGAACTGTTAAGCAAAAGGGGAGTATGTCTTCTAGAAGTAGATAATTTAGGAAAGCCTACACAGATTTCAAAAAATTCTAAAATTAGGAGATTCATTGTAAGAAAAACATGTTCTGAAAAGAAAGCCAAGGATATGGCTAAATAGATTTTGCTAGTGACTCAGAAGGATCAAAAGATCACAGTAGTTACAAAGGGGGCTCTTAAAAGAGATTATACATGTGGCTCCTCATCCCTTTATCTAGTTCAATAAAAGCCAAAATTAGAGATGGGATGGCTAAGGGGATTATTTAGGAAAGACTTGTGGAGAAGCTTCTTGCCTAATGGAATGAATCTCAATGACATACCTGGGGTACCCACAGAATTTTGAGGATGTTATACCAAGATAAACACTGCCAGGTTGGCTTCAAAGGGACAGATAGTAGATGAAATGAAAGAAGGTGGTCAGACCTTCAAATGCTACAAGCAGGAAACAGGCTGATATAGCTACTCAGCTTCAAACACATGCTACTTTTCATGAAAAAGGAAGGATGACTCAGAGGGTGGAGATATAAGCCCAAAGGATTGAGCCACAATTCACAGAGAATTATTCCAGGCCTTGAAACCTAAAAAAAAAAAAAAAATGTGCCCATTTGAATTTCAAAATTGCTTGGTATTGGTGGCTCATTTTTCCTTCCATTTTCTCCCCTTTCTAATGGGAATATCTATAACTACTATCTTATATCTGTCCTACCACTGTATTTTGGGAGCAAATTACTTGTTTTCTAGGTTCATAGGTGAACAGATGGTAAGAAATTTCAACCTGGGATGAATTATAACAAGAGATTCACCCATATCTAGTTTATATTATTTAGATGATGAGATTTGTGACTTCTGAGCAGATAATAATTAGATGACATTTTGGACTTGAGTTTATGCTATTATCAGTTGAGACTGTGGGGGAACATGGAATAGTCTGGATGTATTTTATATGTGGGATGGATGTAAATATTTTGGGGCCAGAGGGTGAATTGCAGTGGACAGAATAATCATCCCCCAAAATGTTCCTATCCTAATCCCCAGAACCTGTAAATAGGTCACCTTACATGGAAAAAGGGCACACAACTGGTCAGTTATTTTGTATGATTCAGTCAACTTGGGGTTTTAAATGTCTTCTCATGGTTAGATTTAGGCTATGCACTTTTAGGAATAAGTGATGCTGTACCCCCTCAGTGCATCATATTGATGGTACAAGATATTAATATATCTTATCACTGGTGATGTCAGACTTTTCCACCATAAAAACACTATTTTTCCCTGTCTCATTAATAAGTATCTTGCAGAGAGATATTTCGAGACTATGTAGATATTCTGATTCTTGCCATATTTTGATCAACTAATTTCAGTATTCTTTAATGATTCTTGCCTGCAAATACTGTGTTATTTACTATAGTGATTTGCTATTTTTCTTATTCATCCTATTTTGTTAAATAAAATTCTATGATAAGAAAGAGCTGTTAATTCTTCCTCCCCTGTGTTTGTTTTATATCAGTATGAAATCATACATGTTTACTTTTTTTCTCTGGATTATAATTCAATACTATCATTATTTTTTTGCTCAAATATTCTCATTTTGACCATTGGGATCAATTTCATGTTGGCTCCTGTGTCCTTTCATTGTGTCCTTGCAATTTGTTAGTATTTCCTTACTTTCTGGCACCAAAAGACATTCTAATATCATTTCTTATTTCCCATTCTCCAGACCTGGCATCAGCTATTTCTCCAAACAGTTCTGGTTATTTTATTGGAGAATGGTATTTAGAAACCAAGATCTGGCTACTAAATGTGCTTATTATTACTGAAATGGCACTGCTTCTAGGCCCTCTTAGCAGACACAGATACATAATTATATTTACTTCTATGTTTATCTGTATATTTCTAAAAAATGAGTTCCCATTCTTTCCATTCCAATCAAATACCACAGATATAATTGTAATCTTCACCCTTTGTTTATTTTTAATGTCTGTCTCCAGTAGCAATAAATCTAGTTTTTAATATTAATAATATTTATTTAATCCTAGAATATAAAAACATTAGTTTCAGAATTGCTAACCCATACCTGTTGACTTTGTTATCAGCATTCTGTAATTTTTCAGCATATAAATCCTATACATATTTTATTAGACTTACACCTAAGTATTTCACTTGTTTTGAGAGTTTGTAAAATAGACTGTATTTTTAATTAATTTCCCACACATTTATTGCTAGTATATAAAAAATACAATTGATTTTTGCATGTTGGCCTTGTACCCTGTAACCTTGATAAATTCCTTTTTTAGTTTGTAGGAGGTTTTCTTAATATATTCCTTGAGATTTTCTATATAGACAATCATCCCAGCAGCAAATAGAGAAAGTTATATTTCTTCTGTTCTGATATATATGTGTTTTATCTTCTTTTCCTGCCAAATTGCACTGGGTAAAAATTCTATTACTATGTTGAATAGCAGTGGTGAGAGAAATTGTTCGTATGTTATTCTCACTCTTAAAAGGAAAGCATTAATATTTCAACATAAAGTCTGATATTAGCTATAGGGTTTGTTTGTTTATTATCTATTTATTTATCTATTTATTTTTGTAGATGTTCTTTACCAAGTTGAGGACGTTATCTCTATTACTAATTTGCTGAGTTTTTGTTGTGTGTTTTTTTTTGTGTGTGTGTGTGTGTGAATGTATGTTGATTTCTTCAAATACTCTGCATAAATAGGTATGTTCATGTGATTTTGCTTCTTTAACCTGTTAATTTGGTAGATTATATTGATTGATTTTCAAATCAATTCTGCTTCCTTGGCCATTATGTGTACACACACACACACACACACACACACACACACACATATATATATATATATTTGGTGAGCTCTATCTGCTAACATATTGTATGAATTTCTAAAAACTTATTTATTTAAATTCTAGTTAATATACAGTGTAGCATTGGTTTCAGGAGTAGAACCCAGTGATTCATCACTTACATATAATAACCAGTGTTCATCCCAACAGGTGCCCTCCTTAATGCCCATCAGCCATTTAGCTCATCCCCCACCCACCTCCCCTCCAGCAACCCTGTTTGTTCTATTTAACGTTCTCTTATGGTTTGCTTCCATCTCTGTGTTTATCTTATATTTACATTTCTCCCCCTATGTTCATATGTTTTGTTTCTTAAATTGCAAATATGAGTGAAACCATATGATACTTGTCTTTCTCTGACGGACATATTTCACTTAGCATAATACAATCTAGTTCAATCCATGCTGTTGAAAATGTCAAGATTTCATTCTATTTGATTGCTGTGTAGTATTCCTGTGTGTGTGTGTGTGTGTGTGTGTGTGTGTGTGTGTGTGTATGCCACATTTTCTTTATCCATTAATCAGTTGATGGACATTTGGGTTCTTTTCATGATTTGGCTATTGTTGATGAGCGTGCTGCTATAAACACTGGGGTGCATTGCCCTTCGAATCAGCACTTTTGCATCCTTTGGATAAATACCTAGTGGTGCAATTGCTGGGACATAGGGTAAGTTCTATTTTTAATTTTTGAGGAATCTCCATACTGTTTTCCAGAGTGGCTCCACCAGTTTTCCAAAGTGGCTGCACGAGCATTACCACCAACAGTGGTAATGCAGAGAGTGCCCCTCTCTGCATCCTTACCAACATCTGCTGTTTCCTAAGTTGATAATTTTAGCCATTCTGACAGGTGTGAGGTGGCATATCATTGTGGTTTCGATTTAGATTTCCTGTACTGTTGAGCATCTTTTTATGTGTCTGTTAGCCATCTGGACGTCTTCTTTGGAAAAGTGTCTATTCATGTCTTCTGCCCATTTCTTCACTGGATTATTTATTTTTGGGGTGTTAAGTTTGATAAGTTCTTTATAGATTTTGGATACTAACCCTTTATCCAATATGTCATTTGCAAATATCTTCTCCCATTCTGTCAGTTGCCATTTAGTTCTGTTGATTCCTTCACTGTTTTTATCTTGATGAAGATTTTTATCTTGATGAGGTCCCAATAGTTCACTTTTAACTTTTGTTTCCCTTGCCTCCGGAAACATATTTAGCAAGAAGTTGCTGTAGCCGAGGTCAAAGAAGTTGTTCTCTCTCTGTCTACTCCTCTAGGATTTTGATGGTTTGCTGTCTTACATTTAGGTCTTTCAACCATTTTGAATTTATTTTTGTGTATGGCATAAGAAAGTGGTCCAGTTTCATTATTCTGCATGTCACTGTCCAGTTTTCCCACACCATTTGCTAAAGAGACTGTAGTTTTTCCATTGGATACTCTTTCCTGCTTTGTTGAAGATTAGTTGGCCATAAATTTGTGGGTCCATTTCTGGGTTCTATATCCTGTTCCATTGATCTATATGTCTGTTTTTGTGCCAGCACCATACTGTCTTGAAGATTATAGCTTTGTAATACAGCTGGAAGTCTGGGATTGTGATGCCTTCTGCTTTGGTTTACTTTTTGAACATTACTTTGGCTATTCAGGGTCTTTTATGGTTCCACAGAAATTTTAGAATTGTTTTTTCTAGCTCTTTGAAGAATACTGGTGTTTTTTGATAGGGATTGCATTGAATAGATTGCTTTGGGTAATATAGATATTTTAACAATATTTGTTTTTTCAATCCATGAGCATGGAATGTTCTCCCTTTTCTTTGTATCTTCTTCAATTTCTTTCAATAATCTTTCTATAGTTTTCAGCATACCAATCTCTACTTCTTTGGTTCCGTTTATTCCCAGATATATTAGGGTTTTAGTGCAATTGTGAATACCCTCTGCTTTTCTTTCTTGTTCTTATACAGCTGTATACATCTCAGTTTTGCTCATCTGAGTGGGGTGAGATTGTAGTTAGATCTTCATAGTGCTCTGAGAGGATGGAGAAACTGGTTGCTCACTTCATTCTTCCTTTCCTGGTGAGGGGAAGGTTTTCTAGCTGGGAAATTCCTTCTTGGCACTGAACAACACTATCTTGTAGAATGGGATGATGTAAGCAAAATGAAGTTAGTTTTCTTTCTCTTCTTATGCAGTTATTCTCAGATTTTTTAGTTCCATTGTGTTGCTAAAACTACCTATGTGAATTCTAGAGGTCTCCAAGAGCTATTTTTGCTCACAGATATCTATACAATCATTGATAACATTGGAGGATGGGGTAGCTGGGTTCTTCAATCTTGCCATTATTCCCTCCAAGCCTTATGTTGCTTTTTTGTTAATGATTTTTAGTTTTATTCCATTGGGGTCAGTAAAACACCATGCATACTTTTATTTTTTAATGTTTTTGGTTTGTTATATGGCCCAGGATATGATCTATCTTGGTATGTGTTCCATGGCTACTTGAAAATAATGTATATTCTGCTGTTGGTGGCTGGAGCATTGTATAAATCCTGTTGGTTGATAGTGTTCTTGAATTCTTCTAAATATTTTATGATTTTCTATCTAGTTGCTCTTTCAGTTGTTGAGAGGGTTATTAAAGTCTTCAAGTATAATTGTGGATTTTTCTATTTTTCCTTTCAGCTCTATAAATTTTTGTTTCATGTAATTTGAAGGTTTATTGTTACTACATAAACATTTAGGATTGCTATGTCTTCTTGAACACTTTTTAGAATTCCAGTTTATCTACAGTGTTTCTGAGTGTACCTCTTTGTATAGATTTTTAGTGGTTGCATTAGGTATACATATATACTCATCACAGGTTACAGGTGTCAATATTTTACCTGTTTGGTTAAATGTACAAACCTTACCTCCTTTGATATTCTTTATACTCCTTCTTTTATAAAACAATTGTCTTAAACACTTCTTTCACATACATTTAGAATCACATCAGATCATACTGTAAATTTTATTTCAATAAAGCTGGAAAAATTGCTTTAACCATCAAACATAATTGAGAACACTCAAGAGGAAAAGGAAAGTCTATTAAATTTACCCATATTTTTGTTTTTCCTATTGTTTATTTTTCCTTCCTGATATTCCAAGATTCCTTCTTTTATTGTATCTTTTTTGTTTAGAGAACTCCCTTTAGCCATTTTTTACGATAGGACTGCTGGCTACATTTTCTCTTAGTCTTCTATTGTTCTAGCCTTAGTCTTCTGTTGTTTGGATTCTGTTATTCTAACAGTTCAGTTTCTTTCTTTTTCTTTCAGAGAAGAGAGAGAGAGAGAGAGAGGTTGAGAGAGAGAGAGAGAGAGGGAGAGCGCCAGGGAGGGCCAAAGAGAGGGAGATAATCTTCACACTGGGTGCGGAGCCTGATGTGGAGCTCAATCTCACAACCATGAGATCATGACCTGAGTTAAAATCAAGAACCAGACACTTAACCAACTGAGCCACTCAGATACCCCTTAGTTTTTTTCCCCTGTCCTCCCCCATTCTATTGTTAAGCCCATCCACTGGTTTTTAGAATATAGTTTATTGTATTTTTCAGTTCTATAATTTTCACTTGGTTATTTTTTATATCTTTTATATCATTTTTATACCCTCTATTTAGTTGCTGAATCTGTATTTCTTTGAAGAAACTTTTTATTACTTTGCTGAAATTCTCTTTTTTTTCTTTCAAATGTATTCCTAATGGTTCATTAAAGCATTTTTATAATGGCTACTTTAAAATTCTTGTCAGATAATTAGCATCTGTGTCATCTTGGTGCTGATATTCATTGATGGTCTTTTCTCATTCATGTTGTAATCTTCCTGGTTCTTGGTATTATTTTGACAAATGATTTTCAACTGAAGCCTGCAGACTTGGGGTATTATGTGACTCTTGTTCTTACTTGTATCTTCGGTTATAGCCAGCTTCCTCTGACACTGGCACTATAGGGAAGAAGGAGCACTGCCTCATTACTGCCAGGACTGAGTGAAAGTCCAGGCCTCTATTGACATTCCAATGGAAGGGAAGAACTTCTTGTTACTGATAGGTAGGAGTTCAGACTTCCCACTTAGGCCTCTGCTGATACCTCTCTGGCTGGAAGGAGATGGATATCTCATTTTTCTTCCCAAAATGGTATCCTCTACACTGACACTACAGTGTGCTAGCCATATTACCACTGAATGGTGGTTAAAAATCTGTATTTCTACCAGGTCTCCTCTGATGCTACTCCAGTGCCAAATAGGTATGGTTGTCCAGGTGCTTCATGTGGTCTCCACTGACATGATTAGGAGTGTGGGAAAGTGTCTCATTACCACCAGGTGAGGATGAAATTCTGGCTCCTCACTTGGTATTCTTGAGACTACCACATGGAGTCAGGGGACGGAGGCTCAGGTGCCTTGTTACAGACTTGCAAAGGTAGAAGTCTACCTTCCCTGTGCAGTCTTTGCTGGAAGGGGTGGGAGTGGGGCCACAATTTTTCTGTACTATTTTGCTGGAGTAGAGATGTTATTATCTGAACATTTTCTGTGTTGTGGGGCTGTCCCTTTCCTGGTCCTTTGGCTAGAGAGTGTAGGCTTTTGTTGATACCTTTTTTTGACTGCACCTGTTGGTGTTCTTAGGCTGTCAGCTTCTACACTACCCAATCTGGAAGACATGAGGCAAAAAAAAAATCCAGATGACTCAAGGCCATGTCATTCCTCAGGTCCTAAGGTTCCTAGCCAATCTGGTCTGCCTTCCTCCCTCCATATTTAGAGTATTCTTGTGACTGATTATGTGTGTGTGTGTGTGTGTGTGTGTGTGTGTGTGTGTGTGTTTTCTTTATGGTATTTTTTGGCATGTACATCTATTGCTTATATTTTAAAAAAATTAACAACTTTTAAAGCAGTAGATTATTTTCAGTGATTGTCCTACATAACATGTCTTGATAAATTGAGACTACTCTTCACTCTTTCCTTCCTAAGACTCTCTCTTTTCCAGGGGTCTGTGGCTCCCCTATCTCCTAGTTCTTTCATTGACGATTCCTTCTAAATGTGTTTTATAATCTCTTCTATTGGCCCTTCAAACATTGGTACTCCTTACATTTCAATTCTTTGTCTAATATTTATTGTCTCACTACACGTATTCCATAGGCAAGAATATTTACTCACATTGTCTTAAACACCATCTCTATGTTGTTGACGTCAACTCTATTTCTCTAATCCTTCTTCTCTGACCTCAGATGTTTCACAGACATATCTATCTTAATTTGTTGTAAACTGAGTTTCTCCTCTCCCTCACCCGTATGTATCTCAGTAAATGGCAATTTCATCCTTCCAATTGCTCAAATTAAAAAAAAAATCTTGAAGTCACCCATGACTCCTCTCTTTCTCCAACATTTCACATGTGATTTGTCAGCAAATCCTGTTGGCCCTGACTTCAAAATATATTTAGAATGTGACCACTTCTTACCATCTCCACTATTACTACCCTCATGCAAGATACAACCTTTTTTGATTGCATTACTGAAACAGCTTCCTAATCAGTCTCCTTCCTTCTACCCTTATATCCACACAGTATCCAGAATAGTCCTGTTAAACATAAGTCAAATTGTGTTATTTCTCTGGTCAAAAACCTCCTTATATCTTACTCAGATACAGCAAAGTCACAAAGTACTTCCAATGGATTCTAAGGACATATTGGAATCTACTCAGCTTCCCTTCTCTATTTTCTTTCTGACTCCATCTTCTTGTTTGTTTTTTTTTTTTCTTAATCTTTTCTAGCTAATCAGGCCTCCTTTTTGTACTTTGAACATGATAGGCACACTTCTGCTTCAGGGATAATATACTTACCATTTCCTCAGCGTAAAATGCTTTTCCCTCAGATATCTGAATGAAATCACTCCTTTATTTCCTATGGATCTCTGCTCAAAAGTTGTCTTCTCAGTGAGGTCTTCCTGTATTTAAAATTGGAAAACCACTTTCCAATCCTTCCTATTCCCCTTATCTGTTTTATTTTTCTTCTTAATGCCCATTACCATCTAACATACTATGTATTTTACTCATTTTAAATACTGTTTTTCTACTTTTAGAATGTAAATTCCATGAGGGTTGTATCTCCAGGCCCAAAAATAGTAACTGGCAGGAGCACTTGGGTGGCTCAGTCTGTTAAGCATCTGACTCTTGATTTCGGCTCAGGTTCATGAATTCAAGCCCCACGTTGGGCTCTGCACTGACAGCATAGGGCCTGCTTGGGATTCTCCCTCTCCTTCTCTCTCTGCCCCTCCCCCATTTGCACTCGTTCTCTCTAAATAAATAAATAAATAAATAAATAAAATAAACTTTAAAAATAAAACAATAAAATAGTACCTGGCAAATAGTAGTTACTCAATACATATTGGTTGAATGAATATCAATTAGTCAATTAATTAATAAATGAAATTTGGGCTTTAGATCAAGAGTCAGGAAATTACAGCCCATAGGCCTGCTCCCTGTTTTGTAAATAGAGTTTTATTGGAATACTCATTTGTTTACATGTTTTTCCAATACAAAGGTAGAGTTGAACAGTTGTGAAAGATTTCTATGATCTGTGAAGCCTGAAACATTTACCATATTGTTCTTTAAGAAAAGTTTGTTACTCTTTACTTTATATAGTCAACTACTTCCTAGATACTGCCTTCTGGATATCCTTCAGTAATCTCAAGTCCAACCTGCCCCTAATTAAGTTTTTTTCCCCCCATCTTTCCCAAAACTTTAACATTCTGTATTTTTATATGTGTGAAGGACAGTCCCATCCATCCAGTCAGCCACATCAGAAATCCAGAATTCAGACATCTTCCTCTCCCACAATTTCCATTTCCAATAACTAAGTCTTATACTTTTCCCTCTCTATTCTTTTTCCCACCACCCTGACTCAGACTACAGCTGTTTATTGCTCTCACTATAACACTACCCTCCCTCTCTGTGGTCTCTCTTTCACACCACAGTCAAGATAATGCCTTCCAAATGTAAGTCTATCCATCATACTATTCTACTTTTATGAAATGCTTTCCCAAGCTTGCAGGAACAATTCTAAACATTCCAAACTCCTCAACTAGGCAGAGTTTAGTCCTTTTAGGACCTGGCCCCTGTCTGCCTCCAATCACATCTCTGGCCACTGCTATTTTCATTTCATGTTCCAACAATACCAAATTACTTGAAGTTTTAGGCCCTTGGGCCTTTGTTCATTCTGGGTCAACTCCTCGAAAATTCCTCTTCCTATTTTCCTTTATTTCCACCTTCAGTATTAACGTAAGCTGTACTTCTCTGAAAGTACCCATCCTTGACAATCCCAAAGTGCCCTCTATGCCTAACAATATCACTGTTCAAAAATTATTGGTGAGGCAGCACTGATTAAGGATTAAGTGATTAAGGATTTCTATGCTACTTGGATTTAAACCCCAGCTCTGTTATTAGCTAAATGACCTTGGACATGTGTCTGTCACATAGTACAGGTTTATTATCATCTTCACATTTTAGCTGAAAAAATGACTATCATAGAAGTTGTTTGATGTAACACAGATAATATAACAGAAAATGCCAGCTGTTATCCAATATACATTCTCTCATTTTTCTTTTAGCATAAGAACTAAAGTCTTATCTTCGCATATGAGTGTCCCAAATAAAAACTACACTTCTCTAATTCTCTTATAGCCAGATGTGACCAGGGAATTAAATTCTGAAACGGTAAATAAAAGTGGTATATGGGGCTTCCAGGTCATGGGCTTAATGGAAAGGTTTGAATCCTTCACTTGACTTTCTTTCAACCTTTTCAAATGATATAACACAGAAGGTATTTGGCCATGCAGATGAAGCAGCACCTTGGAGATGGCAGAACAACAAGAAAGAAGGAACCTGAGTTCCTGCTCATGTCAAGTCACCATACCAGCCCTGAAACACTTCACTGGACTATTCCACAATCAAATAATAAGTGTCTCTTTTGTTGGAGCCACTGTGTTTGTATGTGGAGTCTTAGAGGCCTAACCTGTATCCCCCCAAATACAGCTAGTAAGTGGCAGAGCTTGGATTTGAACTGTGGATGCTATCCGAGTTATATCGTTAGCCCCCTCCCCTGCAAAAAGTTTTTATTGAATTATGTTTTTCTAGGATGGTACTGGCTGCTATAAAGCTTAGAGGTTGATGAAGGGCCATCTGTAACAAGTGTACAGGACTTGTCAATAAATATTTCTTGTCTAGCCTCATTCCTGGGTACATTTTCTGTCTCTATCCTTATTTCTCCTTTTCCATTTGACCTAATTATTATGTACAGTACTTCATATTTTATATGCCATATAAAATATACCACCCTAATTTTTTTTTATTGAAATGAGGTTTAAATAAGTATTAGTATTGTTTTATTTATGGTTTCATTGTACATGCACCACTTTTATATCTATCATTTTCATTTGTTTATATGGCTATCACCATATCACACTGTTAGCTCCATAAAGGCATGAATAGTTTTTGTTTTTTCTTCTTCTATATCGTGTAGCCTGGTGCCTAATAATAATTATAGAATTGAGCAATATTTTCTAAATGAATGAATTTCACAGTGTGAGAAATGTTATTAAATGCCATTGTGTCAAAACGGAATTTCCTTCCATTATCAATTTGAGCCAGGGAGGGAGACACAACTCTAAAAGGTGCCAAGGGGAAAGTGTCACATGCTTGGAGAAGTGATGGTGAGAACAGGGAATGCATACCTTGACAAAGTGCTCGATTAGGATTTCCACCACAATGTTCTGGAATTTGATGTTCATCATGGCAGCAACAGTGTCCTCCTGAGCTCTCATCAGTGTGGGCCCAAAGATCACCCCCATGTTAGAGGGGGTCATAAGATTCTCTTTGCTGTGCTCACATACACTGCCAAAAGAGGAAGAAAATGATTAACAAGACTTTCTCCAAGACCCCTTGTAACCAACCAAGACTGTGTTAGCTGATATAGGGGGTAAGAGAAACTAAATAGTAAGGAAAAAAAGGAGAGTCCAAAATATATATGAGAATAAAATACTACAAAAGAAGCAAATAGCAAAGAATAAAAGTTAGTATATAATTAGGGGCCAAAGTGAGACACATCTAACTTAGTAGCACTGTAGGAGTTAGGAGAAGGAGGGTGGGCAGCTATAGTTAGAAAGTATTTGGGAAGACAGGAGAAAAGCAAGACAGCATTCCAGGCAAGAAGTACAGCATGTATAAAGCACATATAAAAAACAATAAAGCACACAGATAAATGTATACCAGCTTCGCCAGTCAGGAATCTAGCATTTTCCCTACCCCTAGTTTGAAAGCAAAAAACTCTAAGGGCTGGAAGGGATACTTTTTTTTTTTTTCAATATATGAAGTTTATTGTCAAATTGGTTTCCATAAAACACCCAGTGCTCATCCCAAAAGGTGCCCTCCTCAATACCCATCACCCACCCTCCCCTCCCTCCCACCTCCCATCAACCCTCAGTTTGTTCTCAGTTTTTAAGAGTCTCTTATGCTTTGGCTCTCTTCCACTCTGACCTCTTTTTTTTTCCTTCCCCTCCCCCAAGGGTTTCTGTTAAGTTTCTCAGGATCCACATAATAGTGAAAACATATGGTATCTGTCTTTCTCTGTATGGCTTATTTCACTTAGCATAACACTCTCCAGTTCCATCCATGTTGCTACAAAGGGCCATATTTCATTCTTTCTCATTGCCACGTAGTACTCCATTGTGTATATAAACCACAATTTTTTAATCCATTCATCAGTTGATGGACATTTAGGCTCTTTGCATAATTTGGCTATTGTTGAGAGTGCTGCTATAAACATTGGGGTACAAGTGCCCCTATGCATCAGTACTCCTGTATCCCTTGGGTAAATTCCTAGCAGTGCTATTGCTGGGTCATAGGGTAGGTCTATTTTTAATTTTTTGAGGAACCTCCACACTGTTTTCCAGAGTGGCTGCAACAGTTTCATTCCCACCAACAGTGCAAGAGGGTTCCCGTTTCTCCACATCCTCTCCAGCATCTATAGTCTCCTGATTTGTTCATTTTGGCCACTCTGACTGGCGTGAGGTGATATCTGAGTGTGGTTTTGATTTGTATTTCCCTGATAAGGAGTGACGTTGAGCATCGTTTCATGTGCCTGTTGGCCATCCGGATGTCTTCTTTAGAGAAGTGTCTATTCATGTTTTCTGCCCATTTCTTCACTGGGTTATTTGTTTTTCGGGTGTGGAGTTTGGGGAGCTCTTTATAGATTTTGGATACTAGCCCTTTGTCTGATATGTCATTTGCAAATATCTTTTCCCATTCCGTTGGTTGCCTTTTAGTTTTGTTGGTTGTTTCCTTTGCTGTGCAGAAGCTTTTTATTGGAAGGGATACTGTAAACTAGCCCTTTATCACTGTCCTCATTTTACAGATGAAATCACACACACACACACACACACACACACCAAAACAAACAAAAACAAAAACAAAAACAAAACAAAACAAAGAGCTCCAAAGAAGGAAAGGGATTTCCCTGAAGTCACCATCAGTCTCATCAGAGTAGAGCCTGTAATCACTAATGTTCTAATCCCTAGTCCCTCTCCTTGCTTAAATTCTCTTTAGGGGTTTCCTACCATTTATAGGATAGGACCAACTCTTCAAAGTTGCAACTTGATGCCTGTTTCTAATCCCAATGCACAGCTTGGACTCTGAAGCTGATCTGGGTTTGAATCCTAACACTACCACATAGCTGTGCAACAGTGTTAGTAACCTAACCTCTCTGGGATTCAATTTTTCCACATGCAAAAATAGTATCCACCTTAGAGGGAAGTTGCATAGAGCTAAATTGCTTTAGCATGGTATCCTGGAAATACTGCATCAGAAAGATCTGATGTTATTGTTACCTCTACAGGAGGCTCCATTCAGGCTCTGCTGGCCTTTGACACTCTTGATATATTACACTGCTTAGATTAACATGGCTGTACCATGTTGTTACATGCCACTCCTTCTGCGTAGAATGTCTCCTTCTTCCTGGATCTAAAGAATGTCTATCCTTTGAGATACACTTCAGATGATATATCCTTCAGAGCTATCACAGCCCATTTTCTTCTTGATTGATACCATTGGCAAGCAAGTATGTTACGATTTTCTGTTTTTTTTTTTTTATCTGCCTCCTTTACTAGGTGGTAAACAACTTCCAAGTGTGTGTGACTCATACACATCAGGTGCCAATTAATTATTTTTCATGGAAATAAATGCTTCTAGTGCTTTTTCAAATACTACTGGAGGAACCAAATGAAAGATGAACAGCTGTTTGGTCAGTTTGGCTGTGGGGTGGGGAGGTAAGGCTATGAGACAACCCACCACAAACACTAATTTTCAAAACTCCCTGCTCAGGTAAAGACCCCTGAGAGGTTGACCCCATCAACAGGTTCTTGTTACTAACTGGATAATTGGGAGGGACAGAATCCCTAGACAAATCCTAATGTTAAGCCAATGACAAAGGCTGGTGAAATTCACATGATGATGAACAGCAAAAATGCATAGGCATTTGTTATTGCTGGGCTGGTTATGGGTCCCTTTTAACAGTTTAAATATTTCTACAATTAACCCTTACTTTTTTAAATTTTTTTTACATTTTTTTATTTTTGAGAGACAGAGAGAGACAGAGTGTAAGCAGGGGAGGGGCAGAGAGAGAGGGAGACACAGAATCAGAAGCAGGCTCCAGGCTCCGAGCTGTCAGCACAGAGCCCAACGCGGGGCTCAAAACCACAAACTGTGAGATCATGACCTGAGCCAAAGTCGGATGCTTAACTGACTGAGCCACCCAGGTGCCCCAATTAACCCTTATTTAATGACAGAATTTTTTGAAATGTTAAAATGGAAAAACAACTCTATACAGCCACCAAGAGATCCAGAATGGCTAAACCACTAGTAGCAAGGCAAGGGCACTCATGAGAAGATAGCCTCCAACATGTGTGAATGCTTATCTCCTTATGTGAGCTTTGAAAGGAACTGACTTTGATTGAAGGTGCCAAAGCTTGCTTAATCCTCCCAACTCCAAAAAAGGCAGAGTGTTTTATCTCTGAAGCCTAGGTTCATAGAGGGTAAAGCACTTAAGATCACAGAGTTTGTGAATACATGAAAATACAGGGATTGAAACCTATATTTGTTTGGCCACAAGTCTTACAGTCATTCTATTGCCTCCCACTGCCTGCTTGTTTAATTCCTCTCAAGAAATCAAAACCCGTGTGGGGACCCTTTAAGCTAAAACCACCTTCTATTTCTCTAAGGGAGGTTGCTGGTGATGTGGGAAACAAAGGGAAATGAAAAATTAAATTTCCTTACTGCCTATTGACAAGTCCTTGAAACAGGCAGAGTGATATTCCTCTAGGAACTGAGCGGCTTCAATGATGATATGTTGCTCAGGGAAAAAGGCAATCTTAGCTTAACATTATCCTGACCCCCAAGGACACTGTAAATCTACTTTAACATATAAAAATTCCTTTGGAATCTTCCTTTATCTCTACCCCCCAAGATATATGTTGGTAACCATCCTCCAAGCATATGGCCCACTGATATACATCTTAAGGGTCTCCTGACTGAATTTTTACTAAACAATAATGAATGACCTTTTCCTAACAGCAGCTAGCCCCTCAAGGTCCTGGAAACCTTGTTTCCAAAATACCTTAGAGACTTATGCTATCCCTGACCCCCTCCCAACCTGAAGATACATAATCACTCACTCTTCACAACCCCAGTGCAGCTATTTCTGTCCACAGGTCCTGTCCCTGTGCTTTAAGAAAATCACCTTTTTCCACCAAAGACATCTTAAGAATTCTTTTTTTGCACCAAAGATGTCTCAAGAATTCTTTTTGGTCATCAGATCCAGACTCCCACCACTCCAAAACCCCATCACTGGTATCCCATTTAGGACATTCTTTTACTTCTTGGCCTTCTTATGATAGGAAAAGATAGGATAAGATACGCAGAGAGGGAAAGATTAGGACCTGAGGTCCCTGGGTGGGGAAAAACAAATTTTGGAACAATTCTAGGAATGTCTAACTGCAGCAAAACCCCTCGGATATAAGGTCCCTCTTAAGAATGTAACAGATACCACCTACTCCCTCTCATGTTCCCCCCAGGAATTTGACAATCAACATACCTAACTAAAAAAAGTAAACCATAAAACTTATGTTATATGAGGGACAGTCTGACCAATCTGATTCCTCACACAATAGAACTGAACCAATCAGGAATGGACAACCCAGAACCTAGAGTTGTCAAGCCAATAACGATGAGACCTGAGAAGAAAGGGGGAAGGGAAGGGAGGTGGCCAGAACCCTATAAAACAAGGACATCCCCTCTCTGTAAAGACAGTTTTAATAATATTCTTCTTTCCTAATGTTATACCCTAATAAACTTTGGCCTGCTGCTCATTTTGTGTTCACCTCTTCATTCTTCGAAGTGGCGAGACAATGAACCCTGGGTATTGATGTAAAAAATCCCACAACACTATAAGATTTGGAAGATAACCTATTTCTGGGTAGATTTCTTTGCATCTGACATATTTCCTTTGAATATACATTTTGAGAACCATTAGGGGGCATAAGTCACACCCCAAACCATAAGATGAATAAAACCAAAAGGGCACTGTGAGTAGTCAATTAGGTAGGAGTTTGTGATATGATTTGACAGCAAATAAACCTTAAATTCTCTAGTCCACATGGACTAAAAACAATGGGTACAAATTCTTGAACATCAATATTTTTTTAAAAAGTGGATATCAGAGGGAAGTTGTAAAAAGCTTCCAGTTGAGGGAAAAATAATTTTTATTTGAGAGTCTATAAAATAGAACAACCTTATGATCCAGAAATCCCATTTCTGGAAATATATCCTGATGAGAGAAAAACTCTCTAAAGGCCTATATACAAGGGAAGCCATTTTAGATTTCTTATTTAGCATGAATGTACATAAACTTTGTTAAAATCAGAAGCCTGATATATGGCTTACCACACATACATTGTACACTTGCTTTGTGAATGAGTAGCATAAAGGAAAACCATCTTGTCCTTGAGATATTGGTCAATGTTCCTACTCCCTATGATGAGGAGAACAAAGGCAAGAAAAACATAGATAAAATTAAATTTTCTTACAACTTGCAGCCGATTGATAAACGCCTGAGACATGCAGAGTGTGAAATTCCTCAAGAAACTCAGGCCTGACTTAATCTTGATGTTCTGCCAGAGACTAAAAGCAACCTTAGCTTGACAATAGTCAGACCTCCAGGATCCTGTAAGTCTTCTTTAACATATGGAAATCCTTTTAGAGACTTCCTTTATTCCTACCCCCCAACTTGAAAGTATATAGTCAATCAATCCTCACAGTCACAGTGCATCTCTTCCTGTCTGGGGGTCTTGTCCCATGCTTTAATGAAAACACCTTTTTGCACTGAAAATGTCTCAAGAATTCTTTCTTGACCATTTGCTCAGTGGCCCTACATCACCTGTATTCATGATAAAACTCGTGATTCCTGCCTATCTTCAAAATATATAATATTTTGAGCTTTTATAAGATGTAAAAAACTATATAGCCTTGTAAAAACTGTTAATTTTCTGGAGCACTTTCTTCCTTGTGAAGACTATGTTTCCTGAGCAACTGTCCTTATCTTGGGCTCAAATAAAACTCTATTTCTACTTCTGGAGATTCCTTTTTTAAAGTTTATTTATTTGTTTTGAGAGGGGGGGTTACACACATAGTGGGGAGAGACAGAGAGAGAGAGAGAGGGAGAGAATCCCAAGCAGTTTCCATGCTTGCGCTGAGCCCAATGCAGGTCTCAATCTCATGACCCTGAGATCATGACCTGAGCCGAAACCAAGAGTCAGACACTTACACTGACTGAGCCATCCAGGCGCCCCTACATTTAGAGATTCTAAAATGTTTGTTCACTTTGCATAGACAATCCAAATGAAATTAAATCACTATCTCAAAAAGATATCTGCACTCCCATTGCAGCATTATTCACAATAGCCAATATTTGGAAGCAACCTAAGTGTCCAACAATAGACAAATAGGTAAATATACACATACAATGGAATGTTTATCAGCCTTAAAAAGGAAGCAAATTCTGCCATTTGCTACAACATGGATGCACCTAGAAAACATGTTAAGTGAAATAATCCAGCCACAGAAAGACAAAATTATCTTGCTTATATGTGGAATCCAAAAATAGTCAAACATAGAAACAGAGAGTAGAATGGTGGTTTCCAGGAGCTGCGGGAGGGGGAAATGGGAACATGGTGGTCAAGAGGTGCAATGTTTCAGTTATAGAAGATGATTAAGTTCTGGAGATCTAATGTATAGCAATGCGAATAGAATTAACAATACTGTACTGTACAGTTGAAATTTGCTAAGAGGGTAAATCTTATGGGTTATCACTACAACAAGAAGAAAATGAAATTATGTGAGTTGACAGATGTTGTTGTGGCAACCATTTCATAACATATATATATATATATATATATATATATATACACATATACCAACCATCAAGTTGTATATGTATCTTAAATATATATAATTTTATTTATAATTTCATATATAAATTTTATTTGTCAATTATATGTCAGTAAATATGGAAAACATAAAAACTGAAGAAGTTCATTAAAGCTGGTTCCATCACTTATGTGCTGTGTGAATTTTGGCATATCTTTTTCTATCCTTAGATATCTATTCTCTCGTCTGTAAAATGAGCAAGTTATTATGTGAACTAAACAGGCTCCAAGATCTGCCATCTAATGAATCTAAGAAAGCTGTCTCTTGAAAGTAATGGGAAAAAAAGAAAGCCACACATTATGTATCTACTGTTGGAAGAACACAGGACAATGTATAAAGTGTGCTTGTCTTCCCCACTCTAAACACCACCACCACCACCATCACCAAAAACCCAAAACAAAAAAAGCACACACAAAAGAAAACCCCAAAACCAAATATTTCAAAAAAAATAAAAAAAAGAACTGGAATCAGAGCAAGCCTCTTGATTCAACCATAGCAAACTTTGAAAAACAAATGATCTGTTTCCATTAATCAAGAAATTACAAGAAAAAAAAGATGAAGAAACTTTTATATTGGGAACATGGTAAAAACATAGAAGCCCTATCCTATATTGTATTAAGATTTGGCCCCTGTGTTCATTAGCCTTCTAAGTGCTTATGATACACACAAAAGCTTCAGAACTACTGCTATAGATTGGGGCTCATCAAACTACAGCTGTTGAGCCAAATGTAACCTACCACCTGTTTTGGTAAATAAAGTTTTATTGGAGCATAGCTCTGCCCATTTGTTCACATATTATCAATGGATACTTTCGTACTGCAAAGGTAGAACTGAGTAGTTGTGACAGCATCTATATAATTCACAAAGCCTAAAATACGTACAGTATAATCCTTTGTGGAAAACATTTTCTGACCTCTGTTAAAGATTAAAATAGGTTTAAAAACATTTCAATAGATACTATGTATGTATAGTATTTGCATCCTGATTCAAGGAAAAACCACATGACATATTTGAGACTACTGGAAATTTGAACACAGAATAAATAATAATATTAAGTAATTATTACTAACTTATGTTTAGGCATGATAATTATATTGTATTTATATGTAAAAATAGTTTTAATTATTTCAATATACATACTAAAATAGTTATGGATGAAATAATATGATGTCTTGGATTTACTTCAAAATAATATGGGGGAAGGTGGGTAGAAATATAGATGAAACAAGATTGGCCACATCAGTTGGCCACAAAAGTTGATAACTTTTGAAGCTGGGTGATATACACATGAGAGTTCCTTACACTATTTATTCTATTTCTGTATACACTTGAAATTTTGCATAATAAAAAGGAATTTTTAAGGGACAAGATACTAATAGAGGGAGAGAGTGAGTCAGTGTCTGTCACAAAGTGAGCAGTTTCCATGGGTGCCCTTAAGGTTAGATAGGTTCGTTTCCTCTACTGATGTTATATTATCTGTAAATTTTTTGCTTTACTTTACTTTTTATTTTCATTTCATTTCTTTTCATTTTTCAACTGTAATTTACTTTAAAAATACTTCAACACAGTCAGTGCAATGTCCTGAATTTCATCAATGTCATCAATTGCAACCACATCATCATTTTATGGATCACTAAGTATGAAAAACAATCAGTTTATTGTCAAATTATATAATATCGTAAAACATTTTAATAGAACCTAAGCTCAACAATGAACATCATTTAACCAAATGACTACAAAATGAGTGGCTATGACCAAGTTCATGCATGTAAAGGTTATGACATTATATCAAAACTGCTCTGCTGCCTGACAACAGTAATTTTAAGAAACTATTGATTCTTTTTAAAAATGTTTTTAAAATATTTTTAATGTTTATTTTTTGTGAGAGAGAGAGAAAGAGAGAGAGACAGAAAGACAGAATGAAAGTGGGGGGGACAGAGAAAGAGGGTGACACAGAATCCGAGGCTTTGAGCTGTCATCACAGAGCCCAATGCGAGGCTTGAACTCACAAACTGCAAGATCATGACTTGAGCCAAAGTCAGATGCTTAACTGACTGAGTCACCCAAGTGCCCCAAGAAACTATTGATTCTAAGATGCATTTGGAATTCAGGTTACAACTAGAAAAAAAGTGCCCCTTAAAATTGATAAAATTTGATATATGTTAGTTTTCATGCATACTCTAGGATAGGTTAGTTATAACTGTAGTATTCTAATTGTAAATACATGCTTACATACAGTAGGAGTGATTGATTACTATTTTAAAAACTAATCAGAAGGCAGAGGGATTACTATAAGCTTCAGACAACTGCACCTCCAATCAACACCAGAGGCTTTTTAAATTAGCATGATTGATGGTAAAGTGATTTCTCATTGCTTAGATGTGTCAAGATACTATATATGGAGTGACTACAAATATTGTATGGACACTACCAAACTTGCATAGATAGGTTAGAAGAATAGAGCAATGGTCAATCATAACATCAGTAGGGTGGACCAACAAATATGCATCTTCAAATGTGATATACCACATGGGACACAACACTGTCTATTATATGTTCTAGTCAAAAAATAGTTAATTTGAATTCAACTAGTCTTTAAATATAATCTCTACTTTAGCAGAAATAAAGGAGATATGGGAATAAGCTGAACAAAATGACACTAAAGAAAGTAGACACAAGTAGTAAGGCTCTGTAGGAAAAATGGTGGATCTAGTCTTATCAATAAGCCAAAGTCAATAAAAAAGGGACTGTGCTAGAATTTTTGAATATGAAAATAATATATGAGGTATATATAATGTGTGGCACTCTATGGAGTACAAGATTGAACACACCATCTACACAGGGAATTTTTGGTTCAATGGGAAAATGATAATATTTCTGAAAAGTAGAAATAGTTGAACTGAAAAAAATAAGTTGCAGAATACCATAATCTCATTTTGGTAAAAAAAATGCAAATTGTGTGTGTGTGTGTGTGTGTGTGTGTGTGTGTGTGTATCAATACACATTCACAGAAGGATCTGAAAAAATGCACTAATTATTAATAGCAGTGATTTTGGATACTGGGGATAAAGAGCTTTTACTTTTAATTTTTTCTGTATTTTCTAATCTCTATAATGTACAGTATTGCTTCAGAAGTAACAGATGTGTTATTACAAAAATAAGAATGTAGTAAACCAAAGAGCCACACCTTTTAGAATCATAGCCCAGGCCTATGATTACAAAGTAGTCTTTCATTTGAGCATAGAACACAGGATTTTATTGTCTGACTCCAGTTGTGTTGCTATATTATTTATCTCCATCCAGTGAACATTTGATGCAAATGCAGTCAGAGCATCTGAAAGGAAAGAGAACTGGGACTTCATGGAGTTTATAGAAGAGGTTGTTTTTATGCATCAGTAGCAGAAAAAGGCCTGAGTATCACTTCCATTGTAATATTCCTCTGGTAGTGAGGTTGTGGGGAAAGTAACCTACTGTAGCATTCTCCTACCTCTGATTAATAGTAACTGTAAGTACTATTCAAAAAGAACTGGATATTTGGGAACCTCATATTGGCTGAGGAAAGTTTGTGTCTGTCTGTTATTACCTTAGAAAATGAGTTGGCAGTGGGAATACTTTACAAAGGCAAAGATATAATTATATATAGATTAGCAAACAGCGGTTGGCAGGCAGAATAATTATGTGAATTTTAAAAGTACATGGATTTTCCTCTCATGTGTGTATTTCCCTATTAGAATGAAGCCTATTTTTTATTTGAATTTTCCCTACAACTTTTGGTTTATAAAGTTTACAAACACACAAAATACTGAAAAAAATTTGTATTATGAACATTCATACTGTCATACCTACATTCAAGAATTAGCATTTTACAAGTGCTTTCCGTCTCTCTCTATATTTTTCTAAATCCTTTAAAAGTAAATTGATCAACTCCAAATACTTCAGTATTCATTTCCAAAGAAAAAGTACACAAAGGGGAGGAGCTAAGATGGCAGGGTAGTAGGAGGACCTTAGGCTTGCCTGGTCCCCTGAACTCAGCTAGATAAATATCAAATCATTCTGAATATCCAAAAATAAATGTGAGTACTAAAAGAACAAACTGCACAATTGGAGGGAGAGAAGAGGACACATCATGAAAGGTAGGAAGTGCACAGACATGATTTGGGGGAGAAGAGGATTGTGGGTGCCCCAGAAGGGAGGGAGCCCTGGCCATGGAGACAGGAGAGAGAGAGGAATGCATGGGGGATCGCACAAGGAAAACATTTCCCCAAAGCTACTCACTGGGAAAATAAGAGGGGCTGATTTTTGTGAGGTTTTACAATCATGGGGCTCAAAAGCTAAAGTTTTAGAAGTGTGTGGCATGGCAAGTGTAGAGGCTAGAAGGCTCTGCAGTGCTACTGTAGAGAAGGAGAGCAAATAGCCTAGAAGGAAGACAGCCAGACGGGCAGATGGCATGATCTGAACATCACCTGGGATGCACTACTAGAGATGGTTCCCTGTTTTTGGAGTGCATTTGAAAGAAGTGGCATTGCCTCTGCATGGATAAAGGAGCCTGAAGGCACCATCTCTCTCATTCTCCTCAGCATAAACTGACTTCAGTAAGCAGCACAGTGCCAACACTGGCAGCATAAACCCCTTACACCAAGCCCCATCTTCTTATGCTCAACAGGTGCTGCTTTTCTTGGGTAAGTGTGCTGCTGAAGCAGCACAGCTGGCCCCTCCCCCAGAAGATCAGCACAAACCACCCCCCCACACACACACACACCATGTGTACAGACCATAGAGTTCTGCAAAGATTTAGCTCTAGTGGAAATAGCATCAGGTCTCTTTCAGCAGGCAGACCAGAGCAACCTAGTTAAAACTCACCACATTATGGCCATGGACCAAACACTCCCCACTGCAGGCAAGAGGAAATTCTGCAGAGGACTGACTTGAGGGGTAGAGCAGCTATAACACAGCAGCAGAGTGCAAAGCATACTCCAGAGACACTTCCTGAAGTGCCAGACCATGGACATTATATGACCTCTACTTCATAAAGCCATTACTCTAAGGATCAGGAAACATAACAGGCTTTCTGAACATACAGAAGAAGACAGAGACTTAGACAAAATGCCAAGATGGAAGAATTCATCCCAAAAGAAAGAACAAGAAAAGATCATGGCCAGTGATTTAATGCAAACAGATATAAGTAATATGCCTGCTATGGAATTTAAAGGAACAATAATAAGGATACTATCTGGGCTTGAGATAAACATAGAAGACACCAGGGAGTCCCTGACTTCAGAGACAAAGACCTACAAACTAATCAGGCCAAAATTTAAAAAAAATGCTATAATCGAGATGCAAAACAGACTGATTGTAATGACCACAAGGATGGAAGAAGCAGAAGAATGAATAAGTGATATAGAAGATAAAATTATGGAAAATAATGAAACTGAAAAGAAAAGAGAAAGAAAAATATTGGATCATGAACGTACACTTAAGGAACTCAGGACCCCCACAAAGTGGAATACCACTCATATCATAGGAGTCCAAGGGAAAAAAAAGAGAGGGAAAAAGGGCAGAAGATTTTTGGAGCAATTTATAGCTGAAAACTTACCTAATCTTGGGAAAGAAATAGATATCCATATCCAGGCCTCACAGAGAACTCCCATCAAAACCAACAAAAGCTGGCCAACACGAAGACATATCATAACTATATTTGCAAAATACAGAGATAAAGAAAAAGTCCTAACAGCAGTAAGACCAAAGAAGTCCCTAACTTACAAAAGAAGACCAATAAGATTAGCAGCAGAAATCTCTGCTAAAACTTGGTAGGCCAGAAGGGAATGCTTGATATACTCAATGTGCTGAATGGAAAACTATGCAGCCAAAAATACTCTATCCAGCAAAGCTGTCACTAAGAATGGAAGAAGAGATAAAGAGTTTCCCAAACAATAACAAAAGTAGTTTGTGACCACTAAGCCAATCCTGCAAGAAATGTTAAAGGGGGCTCTTTGATTGGGAGAGAAAGACCAAAAGGGACAAAGACTATAAAGAAACAGAGAAAATATCCAGAAACAACCAGAAAACAACTAGTGAAATGGCACAAAATTAGTATCTATCTATAGTCACTCTGAATGCAAATGAACCAAACGCTCCAACAAAAAGACATAAGTTGTCAGAATGGATAAAAAAGCAAGACCCATCTTCATGCTGCCTACAAGAGACTCATCTGCAACACAAATACACCTGCAGATTGAAAGTGAGGGGATGGAGAAACATTTATCATGCTAGTGGACATCAAAAGAAAGCCAGAGTAGCCATACTTATATCAGACAGACTAGATTTCAACCCAAAGTCTAACAAGAGATTAAGGGCACTATATCATAAAAAGGGGTATATCCAACAAGAAGATCTAACAAATGTAAATATTTGTGCCCCAAGTTTGGAACACCCAAATATATAAGACAATTATTAACAAACAAAAGGAACTCATTGATAATAATACAATAATAATAGGGGACATGAACACCCCACTTACATCAATGGAAAGACCATTTAAGTAGAAAATCAACAAGAACAATGGCTTTGAGTGACACCCTGGAGCAGATGGACTTAACATATATTCACAACATTCCATCCTAGAGCAACAGAATACACCTTCTTTTCAAATGCACATAGGATTTTTCCAGAAGAGATCACATACTAGATCACAAATCAGGCCTCAACAAATAAAAAAAGAATGAGATCATACCGTGCATATTTTCAGACCACAACACTATGAAACTGAAAGTCAACCATGAGCAAAAAGATTGGAAAGACCACAAATCCACAGAGTTTAAAGAACATCATACTAAAGAATAAATGGGTCAAACAGGAAATCAATGAAGAAATACAAAAAATACATGGAAATAAATGATAATGAAAACATGATGGTCCAAATCTTTGAAATGCAGCAAAAGTGGTCATAAGAGGGAAGTATATAGCAATACAGGCTATATCAAGAAGCAAGAAAAATCTCAAATACACAACCTAATATTATATCTAAAGGAGATAGAAAAACAACAGCAAATGAAGTCTAAGGCCAGCAGAAAAAGGGAAATAATAAAGATTAGAGAAGAAACAAATGATATAGAAACTAAAGAAACAGAACAGATCAATGAAGCCAGGAGCTGGTTCTTTAAAAGAATTAATAA
Organism: Panthera uncia; assembly: GCF_023721935.1. Lineage (NCBI taxonomy): Eukaryota > Metazoa > Chordata > Mammalia > Carnivora > Felidae > Panthera > Panthera uncia. Next base: position 52,176,503 of record NC_064817.1, read on the forward strand.
AATTTATAACCCCCAAGACAGACTTAACAGAGAGAGAGAGAGAGAGAGAGAGAGAGAGAGAGAAATGACCCAAATAAGTGAAATCAGGAATGTGATATGACAAATCACAGCTAACACCACAGAAATAAAAACAATTATGAGAATAGTATGAACAATTATATACTGACAAATTGGGCAATCTGGAAGAAATGGACAAGTTCCTAGAAACTCACAAACTATGAAAACGAAACAGGAAGAAATAGAAAACTTGAACAGACCGATAACCAGCAAAGAAATGGAATCAGTAATCAAAAAATTTCCAAAAAGCAAAAGTCCAGGGCCATATGACTTCCCAGGAGAATTCTACCAAATATTTAAAGAAAAGTTATTACCTATTCTTCTGAAACCATTCTAAAAACTAGAAATGGAAATAAACTTCCAATCTCATTCTATAAGGCCAGCATAACCTCGATTCCAAAACCATACAAAGATCCTACTAAAAAAGAGAATCACAGGCCAATATCTCTGATAAACATGGATGCAGAAATTCTCAACAAAGTAGTAGCAAATCAAATCCAGCAGTACATTAAAGGAATCATTCACCACAATCGAGATTTATTCCTAGGCTGCAAAGGTGGTTCAATATTCATAAGTCAATCAATGTGATATACCACATTAAGAAAAAGAAAGGATAGGGGCACCTGGGTGTCTCAGTTGATTAAGCCTCCAACTTTGACTAAGGTCATGATCTCACAGTTCCTGAGTTCGTGTCCCATGTTAGGCTCTGTGCTGGCAGCTCAGAGCCTGGAGCCTACTTCAGATTCTATGTCTCCCTGTCTCTATGCCCCTCCCCCACTCATATTTCTCTCTCTCTCTCTCTCTCTCTCTCTCTCTCTCTCTGCCTCTCAAAAAATAAACACTAAAAATTAAATTAATAAAAAAGAAAAAAAGGATAAAAACCACATGATCCTCTCAATAGATGCAGAAAAAGCATTTGGCAAAGCACAACATCCATTGTTGATAAAACCCTCAACAAACTAGGGACAAAGGGTACATATATCAACATCACAAGGTCATATATGAAAAAACCACAACTAATATAGTCTTCAATGAGGAAGAACTGAAAACTTTTGCTCTAAGGTCAGAAACAAGACAGGGATGTCACCTCTCACCATTGCTATGTAACATAGTAATGGAAGTCCTAGCCTCAGTAATCAGACAACTAAAATAAATACAAGTCATTCAAATCAGCATGGAAGAATTCAAACTTTCAGTATTTGCAGATGACATGGTATTCTACATAGAATACTAAAAAGATTTCACAAAAAAATTACTAGAACTTGTAAACAAATTCAGTAAAGTCACAGGATATAAAATCAACGTACAGAATCTCTGGTATTTCTATACACCAATAATGAAGCAGCTGAAAGAGAAATCAAGGAATTGGCCTCATTTACAATTGCACCAAAAACCATAAGATACCTAGGAATGAACCTAACCAAAGAGATTAAAGATTTGTACTCTGAAAACTACAGAACACATATGAAAGAAATTGAAGACTACACAAAGGAATGGAAAAACAGTCCACGCTCATGGAATGGAAGAATAGATATTGTTAAAATGCCTATACTACCCAAAGCAATCCACACATTTAATGCAATCCGTATCAAAATACCACCAGCATTTTTCACAGGCTAGAACAAACAATCCTAAAATTTGTATGGGACCACAAAAGACCCCAAATAGACAGAGCAATCTTGAAAAATAAAACCATAGCTGGCAGCATCACAATTCTGGACGTCAAATTATATTACAAAGCTGTAGTGAGTAAAAGAGTATGGTACTGGCACAGAAACAGACACATAGATTAATGGAACAGAATAGAAAACTCAGAAATGAACCAAAAAACTACATGGCCAACTAATCTTCTTCGACAAAGCAGGAAAGAATATGCAATGAAAAAAAATATATAGTCTCTTTAACAAATGGTTTTGGGAAAAGTGGACAGAAATATGCAAAAGAATGAACCTAGACCATTTACACCACACAAAAAAGAAATTTTAAATGGATTAAAGACCTAAATGTGAGACAGGAAACCATCAAAATCCTCAAGGAGAACACAGGCAGCAACGTCTCTGACATTGGCTGAAGCAACTTCTTATTAGATGTGTCTCCAGAGGCAGGAGAAACAAAAGCAAAATTCAACTATTGGGATTTCATCAAGATAAAAAGCTTCTTCACAGTGAAGGAAATCAACAAAACTAAACAGCAATCTGCAGAATGGTAAAAGGTACTTTCAGATGACATATCTCATAAAGGGTTAGTACCAAAATCTATAAAGAACCCATCAAATTCAACACTCAAAAAACAAACAATCCATTTAAAAATTTGACAGAAGACATTAATAGACACTTTTTCAAAGACATTCAGATGGGTAACAGACACATGAAAAGATGTTCAACACCACTCATCATGAGGGAAACACAAATCAAAACTACAATGAAATAATCACCTCATACTTGTTCAGCACAGGTAAAATTAACAACATGGGAAACAACAAAGGTTGGCAAGGAGGCAGAGAAAGGGGAACTTTCTTATACTATTGGTGGGAATGCAAACTGGTGCAATCACTCTAGAAAACATTATGGAGGTTCCTCGGAAAGTTAAAAATAGAACTACCCTATGATCCAGCAATTGCACTACTATGTATTTACACAAAGATACAAAAATACTGATTCCAAGGGACACATGCACCCCATTGTTTATAGCGGCATTATCAACAATAGCCAAAGTATAGAAAGAGCCCAAATGTCCTTCGACTGATGAGTGGATAAATAAAATGTAGTGTGTGATACACACACACACACACACACACACACACACACACACACGTATACATACAATGGAATATTACTCAGCCATCAAAAAGAATGAAACCCTGCCATTTGGAATGAAGTGGATGGAGCTAGAGTACTTTATGCTAAGTGAAATAAGTCAGTCAGAGAAAAAAACACCATATGATTTCATTCATATGTGGAATTTGAGAAATGAAACAGATGAACATGGCTGGAAAAAAGAGGCAAACCAAAAAAACAGCCTGTGACTACAGAGGGTCGGTGTAGGGGAGACGGGTGGAGGGGTGAGTTAAATGGGTGATGAAGATTAAGGAAGGCACTTGTGATGAGCATCTGGTGTTGTATCTAAGTGATGAATTATAAAATTCTACTAGTTAGTAGAAATAGTTACACTATATGTTAACTAACTGGAATTTAAATAAAAAGTTAAAAAACAGAAAAAGCACGTTGTTCTGCAAAATCAAAAAATATTTTTATACCTAAGAAAATTTACAACATCATACAATAATTAGTTCATATTCAAATTTTCTGAAATGTATTGCAAAAAAATCATTTTATAGTCAGGCTTTTACAAATCTAGTCCATAGTTCACACACTGCATTTATTTCTCTTTTGTCTCTGAATGTAAAACAGTACCCCTATCTCTGTTTCCCAGGATTTTGACTTTTTAAAAACTCCAAACTAGTTTCTTATAGAATGTCCAGAAGTCTGTATTTTTCTATACCCTATATTTTCTATAAACTGCAAAGGTCTAATTTGATTGAGGTTAAATATTTGTGGCAAAATTACTTAGGTTACATTGTGCACTTCTTTTTGTATCCTATCAGGAGGCACATAAAGTCAGTTTATACCATTCTTAGTGATGCTAACTTTGATCAGATAATTAAGGTGGTGTTTGTCAGATAGTTTCATTGTAAGATATATTTTTTCACTTATAATTAGTAAGCAATCTGTGGATGAAACATTGAAATTATTTGAATATTTTTTTGTGAACAATCTTTTATCCAATAGTATTGATGTATGCCTGAAACAGGACATTGAGATTACAAACTACTGGTTTGTCTAATTCTATTATTCCTCCTAACATTTATTAGCTGGCATTCTTCTGTAATGAAGGGCTTTCCTTAGTCTACCTATCTCCCATAAATTTTTATTTATTCAAAGTGTTATATTCAATACAGTATTTATTGTTTTTAATTTTTATTTTGACTCTAGATTTAATCAGTGTCAGCCTTTTCAAGCAGGTTCCTGTGCCCTTGTGACATGACCATATTAGTACTTGAGGTCTTCTTTGCTTACAAAGGTAAAATTTTCCGAGGCTTACCTTGTATTTCCCTTGTTTAAGACCTGGAATCAACCATTTCTCTAAGAAGCCTTGGTAGTTTTGAAAAGTGAAGATACTGTAGAAACAAGGATCTGGGCATTATGTGTGTTCACTGCTTTTTTAGAGTAGAAGCACTTCAAGACTGGTTCAGTGAATAGAAGCTTTTGTTGTTTTGTTTTTAAATCATTAGCTCATATGGCATTAATTCAACTTAACTATTGTAGGATTTTTATCTTAAATTTTATATCATCTCTTTTTCTTACACCATAAATTTTGTCTTCTGATAATATTATTTAATTTTTGCTTTATCCTTGTGATATACATTGCAGGGAATAACTTTAGAAATACCCTTAGCCTCTACTGATGGGTTAAGGCAAAAAGATTTACAAAGCCATAGGATGCTCACACCCAAGTTTGAGTAAACAAGATTAAGTAAATAAGTATAAGGAGGGTAGGGCCAGGGCCACCAGGATAGAGAGGGTGGGGCAAAGTCCCATTACAAAGGTACATGAGGTAAACAAGAATAGGTATTCAGGGTGAAAATGCCCCCCAATTTAGTACTATAGCAGAAAGCTGCTTTCACAGGAAGGAAGGGCCAAATTAGGTAAATAGGTAAATAGGGCTATAGACCTCTGCAGGTGAAGATGCCCAGAGTGGAGCTAATTAGCAAAAGAAATGTGCCTTGTTAACCCTGAGGTTGAAGGCTCTGTCATATCCCCTAGGCTGGCTAAGATAAACAGACATGGGGCCTCCTGTCTGCTGTTAACATCCATCTGGCTGGTGCCAGGATTTTGGTTTATATTGACACAAACCCCTAACACCATATATCATCAAAACCCCTTCCCTCATGCCCATGAGTTAATGTTCACAGATTCATTGTCTCTTTGTGCATGCCCAATCACGTCTGTAAGCCTTCTGATCTTAATAAATACGGAGCAAGGACCCTTATTCGGGGCTACTGTCTTTTCCCAGACATTAGCCATCTCTTGCATTTTAATCCTGCGTCCACTCTCTTGCTGGACAAGAGAGAACTTTAGATCCAGAGTCTATGACAATACATAAACACAAAATGGTTTCAAATTTATTTATATTATTAATAGTGTTAGTAAACCTACTGAGTGATGTTTACTACTTTTTTTGTAGCTTGTCCTGTTTTCAGAATATATCTCATTGAGGATAAGTCAGAGGATCGTGTTTATAAGTTAGGTGGAATAACTTGTCTTTGTTTTATCAATTTGATAGATTTAGATTCATTTGCCTTTTTATCATCAACTTTAGGGTTTGTAGTCCTTGACTCAATTTTACTTTTTAGGTATGTAAAACATTAATATGGCTCAAAAGTAAAAAGCATTCAAGGAGATGGACTTAGAGGAATCTAGCTTTCATCTATATCCCTTCTACTGTATTCACCACCCTGTAGTAATCATTTTCATTCTTTTTTTTTTTTTTGGACAGTTGTACCTCTTAATGCCCTTCATTCATCTCCCTCCCACCTTCCCTCTGACAAACACCAGTTTGTTCTCTATATTTAAGAGGGTTTTTTTTTTTTGTTTTTTAGATTCCACATGCGTGAAATCACGTAGAACTTGGCTTTCTCTGATTGATTTATTTCACTTAGCATAATACCATGTAGGTTCATCCATGTTGTTTCAAATGGCAGGATTTCATTTTTAGGGCTGAGTAATATTCCATTACACACACACATATCCATCATATATAAATATCTATATCTATATAACTATGTCTATATCTATCTATCTATACATACATGTATTCCATATATACATGTATTCCACATATACATGTATTTATATTCCACATATTTATATATCTCATATCTTTTTTTATCCATTCATCTATGGATAGCCATTTGGGTTGCTCCCATACCTTGACTATTGTAAATAATGCTGCAATAAACATGGGGCTGCATGTATCTTTTTGAATCAGTATTTTCATATTGCTTGGTTAAATCCACAGTAGTGGAGTTACTGAATCATATGATAATTGTATTTTTACTTTTTCAAGGAACCTCCATAAGGTTTTCCACAGTGGATGCACCAATTTACATATCCACCAATAATGCATGAAAGTTACTTTCTTTCCACATCTTCACCAACATTTGTTATTTCTTGTCTTTTTGATACTAAACATTCTGAGAAGTGTGAGATGGTATTTCATTAGGGTTTTGACTTGTATCTCCCTGATGGTAAGTGATATTCAGCATCTTTTCATGTGTCTGTTGGCCATATGTATGTATTCTTTGGAAAAATGTCTATTCAGGCCTACTGCCCATTTTTCAATCAGATTGGGGATTGTTAGTGTTGAGCTGTATGACTTCTTTATAAATTTCGGATATTAAATCCATACCAAATTAATATGTTCTTCCATTCACTAGGTTGTCTTTTTTTTTGTTGATAGTTTCTTTACTATACTTGCTTTAATAATACCTTTATTAAAATATATTTCACATTCCATAAAATTAACCCTTTACTGTTGTTTTAATTATCTTAGTATATTCACAGAGTTGTGTAACCATCATCACACTCTAATTTCAGATCATTTTCACTACTCCAAAAAGAAACCCCATAGTAGTCACTCCCCATTTCTTCCCATGTCTCCACATGCCAGCCCTAGGCAACCACTAACCTACTTTCCGTCTTTATACTTGTCTGTTCACATTTTATATAAATGGAATCATATAATATGTGGCTTTTTGTATCTGGCTTCTTTCACTTAGCATAATATTTTCAAAGTTCATATTTGTTGTAGCATGTATCAGTGCTTCATTTCTTTTTATCCCTGAATAATACCCCATTGTATGTTTATGCTACATTTAATTTTTTTCATTTATCAGTTGATGGTCTCTGGGTTGTTTCCACCTTTGGGCAACTATGAATAATAGTACTTTGGATATTTGTGTATATGTTTTCATTTCTCTTCAGTATATATATGAGTAGAATTTCTGGGTCATATGGTAAGTATATATATAAGAGTGGAATTTCTGGGTCATATGGTAACTCTATGTTTAACTTTCTGAGTCATTCGTTTTTTTCTAATTAATTACTTAATTAATTAATTTTTAAATTTTCATCCAAGTTAGCATATAGTGCAACAATGATATTAGGAGTAGATTCCTTAATGCCCCTTACCCATTTAGCCCATCCCCCCTCCCACAACCCCTCTAGAAACCCTCTGTTTTTTCTCCATATTTGAATCTCTTATGATTTGTCCCCCTCCCTGTTTTTATAATATTTTTGCTTCCCTTCCCTTGTGCTCATCTGTTCTGTGTCTTAAAGTCCTCATATGAGTGAACTCATATATTTGTCTTTCTCTGACTCACTAACTTTGCTTACCATAATAACCTCTAGTTCCTATCCACATAGTTGCAAATTACAAGATTTCATTCTTTTTGATTGCCAAGTAACACTCCAGTGTGTGTGTGTGTGTGTGTGTGTGTGTGTGTGTGTGTACATACATATATATACATATACCATATCTTTATCCATTATTCCACTGATGGACATTAGGGCCCTTTCCATACTTTGGTTATTGTCAATAGTGCTGCTATAAACATTGGGGTGTATGTGCCCCTTCGAAAGAGCACATCTGTATCCCTTGGATAAATACCTAGTAGTGCAATTGCTGGGTCGTAGGGTAGTTCTATTTTCAATTTTTTGAGGAACCTCCATACTGTTTTCCAGAGTGACTGCACCAGTTTGCATTCCCATCAACAGTGCAAAAGAGGTCCTCTTTCTCCGCATCCTTGCCAACATTTGTTGTTGCCTGAGTTGTTAATGTTAGCCATTCTGACAGGTGTGAGGTGGTATCTCATTGTGGTTTGATTTCTATTTTCCTGATAATGAGTGATGTTAAGCATTTTTCAATGTGTCTGTTAGCCATCTGGATATCTTCTTTGAAGAAGTATCTATTCATGTCTTTTACCCATTTCTTCACTGGATTAATTGTTTTTTGGGGTGTTGAGTTTTGTAAGTTCTTTACAGATTTTGGATACTAGACCTTTATCTGATATGTCATTTGCAGATATCTTCTCCCATTCCATCAGGTGACTTTTAGTTTTGCTGATTGTTTCTTTCACTGTGCAGAAGCTTTTTATTTTTATGAGGTCCCACTAGCTCATTTTTGCTTTGGATTCTCTTGCCTCCAGAGATGTGTTGAGTAAGAAGTTGCTGCAGCCAAGGTCAAAGAGTTTTTGCCTGCTTTCTCCTGTAGGATTTTGATGGCTTCCTGTCTTATATTTAGGTCTTTCATCCATTTTGAGTTTATTTTTGTGTATGGTGTAATAAAGTGGTCCAAGTTCATTTTTCTGCATGTCCCTCTCCAGTTTTCCCAGCACCATTTGTGAAGAGACTGTTTTTACTCCATTGTTGTTTATTTCCATTCCATTGATATTCTTTCCTGTTTTGGGTTCTCTATTCTGTTCCAATTATCTGAGTGTCTATTTTTGCACCAGTACCAAAGTATCTTGATGATTACAGCTTTGTAATACATCTTGAGGTCGAGGATTGTGATGCCTCCAGCTTTGGTTTTCTTTTGCAAGATTGCTTTGTCTATTCAGGGTCTTTTCTGGTTCTGTACAAATTTTAGGATTGTTTGTTTTAGTTCTGTAAAGAATGCTGGTGTTTTTTGTTAGGGATTGAATTGAATATACAGAGTGGTTTGGGTAGCATAGACATTTTAACAATATTTGTTCTTCCAATCCAGGATCATGGAATATTTTTCCATATTTTTTGTGTCTTCTTCAATTTCTTTCATAAGCTTTCTATAGTTTTCAGTGTATTGGTCTTTCACCTATTTGGTTAGGTTTATTCCTAAGTATTTTATGGTTTTTAGTGCAATTGTAAATGGAACCTATTCCTTGATTTCTCTTTCTGTTGCTTCATTATTGGTATATAGGAATGCAACGGATTTCTGTACATTGATTTTATATCTTGTGACTTTGCTGAACTCATGAATCAGTTCTAGCTGTTTTTTGGTGGAATCTGTTGGGTTTTCCATGTAGAGTATCATGTCATCTGCGAAGAGTGAAAGTTTGACCTCCTCCTGAACAATGTGGATGCCTTTATTTCTCTGTGTTGTCTGATTGCAGAGGCTAAGACTTCCAATACTATGGTTGAATAACAGTGGTGAGAGTGGACATCCCTGTCATGTTCCTGACCTTAGGGGGAAAGCTCTCAGTTATTCCCCACTGAGGATGATATTAGTGTTGGGTCGTTCATATATGGCTTTTATGATCTCAGGGTATGCTCCTTCTATCCCTAGTTTCTTGAGGGCTTTTGTCAAGAAAGGATGATGTATTTTGTCAAATGCTTTCTATACATCTATTGAGAGGATCATGTGGTTCTTCTTGTTTCTTTAATAGATGTGATTTAACTCATTGATTGTTTTGTGGATGTTGAACCAGCTCTGCATCCCAGGTATAAATCCCAGTAGCTTGTGGTGAATAATTTTTTAAATGTATTGTTGGATCTAGTTGGCTGCTATTTTGTTGAGAATTTTTGCATCCATGTTTATCAGGGAAATTGGTCTATAGTTCTCCTTTTTAGTGGGGTCTCTGTCTGATTTTGGAATCAAGGTAATGCTGGCTGCATAGAAAGGGTTTGGAAGTTTTCCTTCCAGTTCTATTTTTGGAATGGCTTCAAAAGGATAGATGTTAATTCTTCTTTATATGTTTGGTAGAATTCCCCTGGAAAGCCATCTGGCCCTGAACTCTTGTTTTTTGGGAGATTTTTGGTTACTAATTCGACTTCTTTACTGGTAATTGGTCTGATGAAATTTTGTATTTCTTCCTGTTTCAGTTTGGTAGTTTATATGTTTCTAGGAATTTGTCCATTTCTTCCAGCTTGCCCATTTCATTGGTGTATAATTGCTCATAATATACTTTTATTATTGTTTGTATTTCTCCTGTGTTGGTTGTGATCTCTCCTCCTTCATTCTTGAGTTTATTGATTTGGATCTTTTCCTTTTCCTTTTGGATCAAACTGGCTAGGGGTTTATCAACTTTGTTAATTCTTTCAAAGAACCAGCTCCTAGTTTCATTGATCTGTTCTATTGGTTTTTTTTTGTTTTTGTTTGTTTGTTTGTTTGTTTCAGTAGCTTGGATTTATTCTCTAATCTTTATTATTTTCTGTCTTCTGCTGGTTTTGGGTTTTATCTGCTGGTCTTTTTCAGCTCTTTAAGGTGTAAGGTTAGGTTATGTATCTGAGACCTTTCTTCCTTTTTCAGGAAGGCCTGGATTGCTATATACTTCCCTTTTATGGCCGCCTGTGCTGCATCCCAGAGGTTTCGGGCTGTGGTGTTATCATTTTCATTGGTTTCCATGTACTTTTTCATTTACTCTTTAACTTCGTGGTTAGCCCATTCATTCTTTAGTAGGATGTTCTTTAGTCTCCAAGTATTTGTTGTCTTTCCAAAATTTTTCTTGTGGCTGACTTTGAGTTTCACAGCGTTGTGGTCTCAAAATATACATGGTACAATCTTGATCTTTTTGAACTTGTTGAGGGCTGATTTTTGTCACATTAATTGTTCTATTTGGAGAGTGTTCCATGTGCACTGGAGAAGAATGTGTATTCCACTGCTTTAGGATGAAATGTTCTGTATATATCTGGTAAGTCCATCTGGTCCAGTGTGTCATTCAAAGCCACTGTTTCCTTGTTGATTTTCTGTTTAGATGATCTGTCCATTGTTGTTAGTGGGATGTTTAAGTCCCCTACTATTATGGGATTATTATCAATGAGTTTCTCTATGTTTGTGATTAACTGATTTACATATTTGGGAGCTCCATGTTTGGAGCATAAATGTTTACAATTGTTAGACCTTCTTGGTAAATAGACCCCTTAATTATTATATAATGCCCTTCTTCATCTCTTGTTCTAGTCTTTATTTTAAAATCTAGATTGTCTGATATAAGTACCGCTACTTTGGCTTTCTTTTGGTGACCGTTAGCATGACAGATGGTTCTCCATCCCCTTATTTTCGATCTGAAGGTGTCTTTACACCTAAAATGGGTCTCTTGTAAACAGCATATAGATGCATCTTGTTTTTTTATGTATTCGGTTACCCGATGTCTTTTGATTGGAACATTTAGTCCATTGAGGTTTAGAGTTAGTACCAAAAGATATGAATTTATTGCCATTATGTTGCCTGTAGAGTTGGAGTTCTGGTGGTGTTCTCTGGTTCTTTCTAGTTTTTGTTACTTTTGGTCTTTTTGGTTTTTGTTTTTTCATCTTTTCTCCCCTCACAGAGTCCCCCTTAAAATTTCTTGCAGGGATGGTTTAGTGGTCACAAACCCCTTTAGTTTTTGTTTGTCTGGGAAAAGTTTTTTCTCTCATTCTATTTTGAATAACAGCCTTGCTGCATAAAGAATTCTTGGCTGCATATTTTTCTGATCCAGCACATTGAACATATCCTGCCACTCCTTTCTGGCCTACCAAGTTCCTGTGGATAGGTCTGTTGCAAACCTGATCTGTCTTCCCTCGTAGGTTAAGGACTTAAGCGATCATGTAGAAGCAGCATTTCAGGGATTATGGCAAATCACAACACACATCTGGCACCAGTCTTCACCCTTAGCATCCTTGTTCCAACACCAGTGACTATGGTTGTTCTTCAGGGTCTTTTGGGACTTTTGCCTGTCGGGAGGCGGCACAGCCTCTACCAAATGTTATCCTAGCAGGGGAACCACCTCTCCCCATGTGGCCCAAGGACCCCTTGGACCTTGATCTCTGCTGCTGGGGACTTGTGCTTCCTACCAGTGCACCACCAGGTATCGAGCTGCAGAGTTTCAGGCTCTGCACTCCCCCTGTTTATAGTCGTAATGGAATTTAAACCCTCTCCTTTCTCCTTTCTCCCTTTTTTGATTTCCATCCCTTGTGGCTGTTTCTACTCTTCCTTTCTCTCCAGCTGCTTTTGGGGGGGTTGCTTTTCCCATACTCTCCCCCTGTCTCCATCCTCTCTCCATAAGCAAAACAGCTCCCTGCCCTCCATGGCTTCTCTGTCTCTCAGTTCACCTCTCAATACCCTGTACCTGCTGAGTTCTATGGTTTAGGTTGTGCAGATTATTGTGCTAATCCTCAAATCAGTTTTCTAGGTATACAAGATGGTTTAGTGTTGATATGGTTGCATTTCATGGATGAGAAACACAAAAAAATCATGCTGTTCCACCATCTTGGTCACTCCTTGAATCATTAGTTTTTTTATTTATCTTACTGTGTGTTTAATTTGACAGAAGTAAGTAAATATGTGTTTAATATTTTTACATATTCTTTTTTTAATGTTTATTTTGAGATAGAGAGTATGTGAGTGCAGAGACGGGGAGAGGCACAGAGAGAGAGAGAGAGAGAGAGAGAGAGAGAGAGAGAGAATCTCAAGCAGGTGCCACACTATCAGCTCAGAGCTCAATTGGGTTGCTTAATCTCGGGAACCATGATATCATTACCTGAGCCAAAATCAAGAGTCAGGCACTTAACTCACTGAGCCAGCCAGGTGCCCCAATATTCTTATATATTCTTATTTCCCTCATTTTCTTTTTACATAAAAGTTATCATACTAATATAATGTTTTAAACTTTGGGTTTTGTTGCTGTTGTTGTCTGAACATATAACCTCAAATTTGTAATGCATCTTGGAAATCACTGCAAAAGAAGTTCACAGATATTTTCCTAATTATTTTTAGGTTGTAGAATGCTACATTATTTGAATAGACCATTATCTACTCAACTAGTCCCCTATTGTTGGACACTTTTGTGTTTCCAACCTTTTGTTATTAAAAAATTATGCTGCGATAATGAACCTTCTACATATGCTATTTGGTACTTGGGGGGGTGTGTCCTCAGAGTAAATGTCTAAATGTAGAATTGCTTGGCACTGGTTAAGTGAATATACAGATTTGTTAGATATTGTCAAATTCTCCTCCTGTCGTATATATTGCATTAACACCAGCAATGTATTACAGTATCCATTTGCCCCAATGTCTCATCAACAGAGAATACAGTCATGCCTTAGGTTTTTCCCAAAAAATGGCATCTCAGTGTAGGTTTAATTCGTATTTTTCTTATATGAGTGAACTTGAGCAGTTTTTCATATATCTAAGTGTATTTGTCTTTCTATTTCTCTTCCTTGTGTGTTTGTGTCTCTTGTTCCTTTTGTTCTAGAGTTTTGAAGGACCAAAATTCTTGAAATAAGGCAGCAGTCAGCCTTTGAGTGCATGGTAGCAGGTGCTTCTTACTAACTGCTGGTAGGATAATTCTCAACTGAGTCCCTGCCTCCCAAAACATACAAGACTGTTAGAATGTCAGAGCAGGAATAATCCCTTGAGATTAGCTAGTTCAGTCCCCTCATATTATAGATGAATAAACTAATGTCCAGAGAGTGGGAGGGACTTTCTTTAGTTCACCCAAAATTAGTGTCAGTGTGGAACTTGAACTCAATTTCCCTTTCCCCCAGGGCAGCTTCAAATTAATATGCAAATGATTTATGTATTGATTGTTGTACTTTTACTGAGATTATCACAAACAACTATTTGGGAAGAAACTGCTCTTAATGTTCTGTATTAGCCCAAATTGGAAACATTGGCAATAAATGTAAAAGGTATCCTCTTGTTAATTCTGCCTATTTATCTTCCTTTGTGTATTTAATGCTCATTTGTTATAGAAGTATAAAAATACATAGACTGTCAGAGCTCCATTGAATCTTGGTGGTATCTCATTATGTCATTAGGGAAACCTGAGATCCAGTGATGCAGAATTTATTATAGGGGGAGACCAAGAGGATCATTTAGCCTGGAGCCTCAACTTCAAGTTGGGGCTTCAAGTTTAGGTATTTGAGATCCTCTTCAAATGAGGTTAAAATGTATAATTACTGTACTTTTGTAACTTTGATGATAGCTTTATTTTTTAATAGACACTCTTAAAATGCATCATGATTTTTCTAAGCTTGTTGTCTCATTTCTGTACTTTTAAAAATATCAGGAGGAGCCTTGAGAGTGACCTGCTTATGATCATCAAGAAAGCCAGTAGCAAAACAGAGCACCTGTGTGGCTCAGTCACTTAGGCAACAGACTCTTGAGCTGGCTCAGGTCAAGATCTCATGGGTTAGTTCATGAGATTAAGCCCTGTGTTGGGCTCTGAGCTGACAGTGTGGAGCCTACTTGGGATTCTCTCTCTCTCTCTCTCTCCCTCTCTCTCTCTGACTCTCTCCAACTCACGCTCACACTCTCTGTCTCTCTCAAAATAAATAAATAAACTTTAAAAAAGGAAGCTAGTAGCAGAACTGACACCAGAACACAGGTTTGTTGACCCCTAGACAGAGTGCTTTCTGATGCACCATACTGCTTCACAAGAGCTACTTGCTGTATTTTACAAGGCACGTCAACTTACTTTTATTCCAATCATTAAGCTCTCTGGCCAAAAATCACCACCACCCCATGCCACTTAAACCCATTATCTTGGAGCTCATCACCGGGCCTACTCTTTCAAATACTTGTCTTTCCTGCTTGTCATACTCAAGCAAAGAGTTGACCACAATCCTAATAATAACTCCAATTTCTTGAGAATCTTCTATGTGCCATGCACTTTACCTGTGTTCATTCAAATCCACAGAACAGTCCTTCATGGTGGGCAATACTATTCTCTTTTTAGAGATGACTAAACAGAGGTTAAGAGGTTTATCTAAGATCGTACAATTAAGTAAGTGGTATGGCTGGTATTTGAAACCAACTTTATCTGACTGCAAAGTCTGTGTTCAGTCCAATTTACCTCATGTTACCTCTTAACTGAGATGCATGATGAGCCTGAGAGGATATATACAAGGTTCAAGATAAAATCATCTTCATAGAGCACTCAGCTTTCCAGGATGAAACAGCTGGTGGCTGGGACTTAATCAGTTGGTAAACAGTTCCTCTCCGGTACTACCCTATGGGCCAGTCATTTAATAGCAACTCCTCCTGAAAATCCAGAAGTTACTTACTTGACCAAGTGTCTTATAATAAGTTCCAGCATCTCTCGGTTCTTTTCAGGTAGCTTATATACCAAGGAATGAATAGCTCCCAGCCGGTAATCCAGGTTGTCAGACTCTGAGATAGAACAGAGAGAGACAGTTTTGCCTTTTGGGCAACTGTATCAAGTAAACTCTCTCTCTCAATCTCTCTCTCTCACACACACACATGCACACAAAGACAATTAGAGACACAAAGAGACAAAAAGAGACACAGAGATAAATAGGCACTATGAAATAATGGTAAAGAGAGATGAAGAAAAAAAACTGAGATGGAGAGCAAAAAACTAAAAGACAAAGAGACCAAAAGGCAAAAAGAGAGATAAAAACAAAGAAATAGTCCCATAAAGTTGAAGTAGATGACAGAACAGAAAGATGAGAGCATAAGACTATCTCTGAGGAAGTGAGAGTTCTAGGTACAGCAGGTTGTTCCCAAAGTTCTGCATGTAAACTTCCACTGGAAACCCTTGCCCACCCATTTTCTTATGGTGATAGGGGGTATGCTCTTTCTCTGGGTTCATGCGAAAATCACTGAGACATCTCAGAGTAAAGATCAAAGGTCCCTTGCCTCCACAAAAATTCATTATGAGGACAAGTCCTATGAATCTTTTTTCCTGCACACCACAGAGGGTACCAAGCAAGAGAAAGGTCATGTAGAGATAGGGACAGATGCTCATAGATACAGTGGCCTCAGCCAAAATTTTTAATACTTCTTCAGCTGCCAAACGTTTTAGGGTGATTCTTTATGCCTTATTTCCCATGCAATGTTTCACCTTAACCCTCAGGTTTATCATCTAGAAAATGTGATGCTAGCACTAACAGATTAGGAGTATTAGTTCACAGCACAATTGAAAAACGTTTGAAAAGGCAAAGTGATGAAATAAAGCTAAAACAGTAACTGTAAGGGAACAATTTTGTTGTCTCCTAGTAACATAAGCCAATGCTCTTGTTCTGATAGAAGAGGCATAGTCAATAAAGCCCTCATACCTGTTACATTCCTCATATTACCCAGTTTTGCCCAAACTACTCAACTTACATTGATTTATGAAAAATAATAGAACATTTGAGTTAGACAACAAGCAGGAATACTCTCATTTAGCAATGGACGCAATCTGTGGATGTATTTTTGTTTTCTCCCCTCACTTTCCCTCAAGCAGTCTTCTAGGTTTATTGCTATGAACATTATTAAGAAGGCAAGACAACACAATTAACTAGTAACATAAATACTTACTGGCAGCAGAGACCAGCTCTTTGTGAAGTCTGTAGGTCATGACAGGTTCAGAAAGATTCCTGAAATAAAGGAACACTGTAAGTTCCTTTGGGGAGGGAATAGCCAGGCCTTGGATTCTCAGTTTTGTGGGCAGCAAGGCTTAAGTTTCTGAGCCCCATAGCTTAGTGTGACCATATACATTTCTCTCTTCACCTGAAACTTTGTCAGAGGAATCCTAGTTACTAGTAATTCAATGAAAAACCTGCAAAAGTATAGGAAAATTAGTCTAGTAAGGTCTCTAATTAGTTCTCAAAAGTGAAAGGAGTTTCAAACCAGTTCTGAAAAATTCCAAAGTAGACCCACTCTGAATTCTGCTATAAAGTTCTTGCAGTTGGATAGTTCTTTAGTTTTCAAAGTGCTTCATATCTGTCCTACCATCTGATCCTTCCAATGATCCTGTGAGATGGAGAAGTTATTCCAGTCCCAGTTTAATGGAGGAGAAAATTGAGGCCCAATAGATTTATTTGGTAAAAAAAAAATGACTGAGCACCTATGGGTACCTAGCATTGTACCAGATGTTGGGGATCCAGCGATGAATAAGAGAGACCCCAAACCTCCAAGGAGCTAATAGTCTAGTTGAGAAGAGTGTCATATACAAAATTTTCAATGTAAAATGACCAGTGTGATGATAAAATAAAGGTAGGTGGTGGGTGGCTCAGAAGAAGTAATTCACTTATAATAATAATAGTAAACTCTTCATTGTTCTAAGCGATGTGCATATATTTACTAATTTAATCCTCATACCAACTCTGTAAGGTGCATATTGTTATTATCTCCATTTCATACATGAGGAAACTGAGGTTCAGAGAAGTTTAATTTATCCAAGACTACACATGCCTAGTAAATGGCAGAACTAGTCAGTCTGTCCTGAGTCTATGCTCTTAATCACTGTTATACTTCCTCCCACTGTTATTATTGTAATAATCCAGTTGAGAGTTAATAAAGGCCTAAACAAAATTAGTGGCATCAGGGATAGAAAGAAATGATGAGAATCATTTAAAAGACATTAAAGACAGAACTTCTTCAATCATTGGGTATACTGGTGAGGGAGAAAGTTATCTGGCTTGGAAGACTGCATAGAATAGAAATTTATTCAGAAGGAAGTGGAGATCTAAGCTAGAGGGACTTATAGGATAGCCAAAGGGAGATGTCTATTAGGCAGATGGAAGGAGTTCCTTCTAAATTTGAGAAGTGGAAATCACTAACCTAGGTGAGTGATTAAAACCATGAGAACAGATACCACTGCTCAAGGAGAGATGACCAAGTCACAGCCAATAGCTACATGAGGACTTTAATTTATTATTTGTCCAGAATAGTGTATAAAAAAGAAATGGAATTGAACCAGTCATTGGAATATAAAAAATTTGAAATATTTCACATAAAATCCATTATTTTCTAATGCTATTGAAAAACTGAACGAGTTGGCTATATTGGGCCTATATGGTTATTTGTGGAAGTAAATAATATTGCGTATTATACATAAACAAAGGTATCACTATGCAAATACAGGTTCAATATGTAATGTGTTTAATATGAAAAGAGTCTGCTTCATTCATCTTCACATCCTGGCCCCTGTGGATATTTGAATTTTCCCTCCCTCCAGTATAGCAAAAAGAGGGGAGAGTCCTGGAATATATCAGGTAGAAAGTCCATAAAGGGAACTGCTAAAATGGTTGAAAAGGTGTGAGGAAAGCCAAAAGCAAGAGATACAGTAGAATCCAAAAGAAGATAATGTTTCAAGGAGGGCTTGGTAACACCTTCAAATGCTACAAAGAAATCAAGTAAGGTAAAGACTGACAATTGTCCATTGTGTTTAGCATTGAAGGAGTCACTAGTGACCTTGGCAAGAGCAGCTTCAGTGGAGCAGAGTTGGTGGGAGGGAGACTACAATGGGTTAAGGAGTAAACTAGGAGGTTAAGAAGTAGAGACACTGAGTGTATATTACATCATATACTGAAGCTTGAATAGGAAGGCATGAAGTATCTCTCTTATTAGGCAATCTCATCCAAAATCCTGCCTCCAATTTTCATCTATATTGTCAATGATTCAAAATTTTTAGCTCAAGCTCAGAACTCTTCTCTGAGTTTATTCCCATATATGCAATGCCTTGGTTAATGCCTTGTTCTGATTTCTTCAAAGACACCCAAATTTTAAATATCTAAAACCCAACTTGCGATCTCCCTTACATCTAGTCTTTTTCTTGTGTTTCTCAAATCACTGAATGTATGACCACCATTTGGCTGTATGGGTCAGAAACATGAAAATCATTCTTTTATCTCCCTCTCCCCCATTCTCATATCTAAATTTACTCCCCAAATTTCTTTATTATGCTTATTTCTACAAATCTATATTCCTATTCCCTACTTCAAGAAGAAGCATCATCTTTTTCATGGACCACAGCAATAGCCTGCTAATTGGTTTCTAACTCAACGTATTTTGATTCCCTATAATCTGATCTCTATTTTTTTTTTTCAAAATTCAAACCTCATCATGTAACTTGTTTAAAATCTCTCAATTTATTCCCATTCTTTTTAAAATAAATCCATACTCCAATTCTTAAAATGTCCCATACAGCCTTGCAATGTCTGGCTCCTACACATCTCTCCCTCCCTCTCTACACTCAGTACTCCACCTATACTAGTACATGTAGTTTCTTGAAGAGGTCATCCCCTCTTTTGCTTCAAGGCCTTTGCACATGCAGTTCTCTTTGTCTGCAACTGCCTCCTCCCAGTTGACTCCAAATTATAATTTAAACCTCAGTTCAAACGGACACCCAGAATACAACAGGTCTTCCCGTTGTAAGCCTTCATACCACCTTGTGCCTTCCCTTCAGAGTACTTACTATAGTTTGCTATATTTGTATGATTACCTGTTTTTTTTTTCTGCCCCTCACTGGATTATAACCTTTTTAAATTCAGAGATCACATCCATTCACAATTGTATGCCTCCTGCTTAGCACCATGCTAGACATAGACTAGCTATACAGGAAATGTTTATTGATCCAGTAAATGGTAAAATGAATAAATGAAAAAAGACACAAAGTCAAAGAGATGTGCTTTATGGTACCATATTTATATGCTGAGAAGAAACAGCCAGTCGAAAAAGAGACATTAAAAATATAAGAGAGAGAGGACAGTTTTTGGAGTACTTTTCTGAAAATGTTAGAGATAAGGGTTGAGTCAGGTACCTATAACACAAATGGAAGAGGCCCTCTTTGAAAATATTAATGTATTTGAGAAATTTAATGGGTGTTGATTGGCTCGTGTATATTAAAGGCCCATACATAAGTCTTAAAGAAAAATCTCTTACTAGGGGTATTGCTCATTCAGGCTTTAAGGCCTGACCCTCCCATCTTTCAAAAGGGCCACACTGGTTATTATGGGATGAGCTTGAAAACATATAATGTGTGGATGTATTTAACCTATATAAATCTTTGAAAAAACTTGACTCCTTTGAAGAAGGCTAAAGACAGAATCATTTACTCTCAATATTATCATCATCAGTATTCTAAAAACATACATAGTAGATTGCTCTCTATCTTCACTAAAATTACCGAAGTAACTCCAAGGAGGCCATAACCCCTGGGGGTAGGAAATAGAGGAAAAAAGATGCTACAATATAAGTGGCCTACAAGTCAAAGATACTTAGGTTCAAGTAATATGAGCTGTGAGCATGGATAGTACTAAATGGGGAAGGGGGTGCCTTTCAATTTTCTCATCTATAAAAGAGTATGGTACTACCTACCTTATAAGATTACTGTAAAAAAAAAATGACATTGCCCGAGAAGTTGGAAGATGGCGGCATAGGAGGACGCTGGGCTCACCGTGCATCCTGCTGATCACTAAGATTCCACCAACACCTGCCTAACTAACCCAAAAACCACCAGAAGACTAGCAGAACGGAGTCTCCGGAGCCAAGCGCAGACAAGAGACCCACGGAAGAGAGTAGGAAGGGCGGAGAGGCAGTGCGCTCTACACGGACTGGCGGGAGGGAGCCGGGGCGGAGGGGCAGCCTGCCGGCCAAGCAGAGCCCCCAAGTCTGGCTGGCAAAAGCGGAGGGGCTGGACAGAGTGTTTTCCGACAGCAAGCGCAACTTAGCATCTGGGAGGTCATAAGTTAAAAGCTCTGCTCAGAAAGCAGGAAGGCTGGAGGACAAAGGAAGGGAGAGTTGCTGAGCCCCCAGAAGATAGAGCTCAGCTTGGCGGGGAACAAAGGTGCTCGCCAGCACCATCTCCCCTGCCCATCCCCCAGCCAAAATCCCAAAGGGAACCAGTTCCTGCCAGGGAACTTGCTCCCTCCGCTCAAATACCCAACTCTATGCTTCTGCAGAGCCAAACCTCCGGCAGCGGATCTGACTCCCTCCCACTGCCACAGGGCCCTCCTGAAGTGGATCACCTAAGGAGAAGCGAGCTAAGCCTGCCCCTCCTGCCCCTGTGCACCTTGCCTACCCACCGCAGCTAATACGCCAGATCCCCAGGCCCACAAGCCTGGCAGTGTGCAAGTAGCCCAGATGGGCCACACCACCCCACAGTGAATCCCGCCCCTAGGAGAGGGGAAGAGAAGGCACACACCGGTCTGTGGCCCCAGCGGTGGGCTAGGGGCAGACATCAGGTCGGACTGCGGCCCCGCCCACCAACTCCAGTTATACACCACAGCACAGGGGAAGTGCCCTGCAGATCCTCACCACTCCAGGGACTATCCAAAATGACCAAACGGAAGAATTCCCCTCAGAAGAATCTCCGGGAAATAACAACAGCTAATGAACTGATCAAAAAGGATTTAAATAATATAACAGAAAGTGAATTTAGAATAATAGTCATCAAATTAATCGCTGGGCTTGAAAACAGTATAGAGGACAGCAGAGAATCTCTTGCCACAGAGATCAAGGGACTAAGGAACAGTCACGAGGAGCTGAAAAGCGCTTTAAACGAAATGGAAAACAAAATGGAAACGATGACGGCTCGGATTGAAGAGGCAGAGGAGAGAATAGGTGAACTAGAAGATAAAGTTATGGAAAAAGAGGAAGCTGAGAGAAAGAGAGATAAAAAAATCCAGGAGTATGAGGGAAAAATTAGAGAACTAAGTGATACACTAAAAAGAAATAATATATGCATAATTGGTATCCCAGAGGAGGAAGAGAGAGGGAAAGGTGCTGAAGGGGTACTTGAAGAAATAATAGCTGAGAACTTCCCTGAACTGGGGAAGGAAAAAGGCATTTAAATCCAAGAGGCACAGAGAACTCCCTTCAGACGTAACTTGTATCGATCTTCTGCACGACATATCATAGTGAAACTGGCAAAATACAAGGATAAAGAGAAAATTCTGAAAGCAGCAAGGGATAAAAGTGCCCTAACTTATAAAAGGAGACCTATAAGACTCATGACTGATCTCTCTTTTGAAACTTGGCAGGCCAGAAAGGATTGGCACGAGATCTTCAATGTGGTGAACAGAAAAAATATGCAGCCGAGAATCCTTTATCCAGCAAGTCTGTCATTTAGAATAGAAGGAGAGATAAAGGTCTTCCCAAACAAACAAAAACTGAAGGAATTCGTCACCACTAAACCAGCCCTACAAGAGATCCTAAGGGGGATCCTGTGAGACAAAATACCAGAGACATCTCTACAAGCATAAAACATACAGACATCACAATGACTCTAAACCCGTATCTTTCTATAATAACACTGAATGTAAATGGACTAAATGTGCCAACCAAAAGACATAGGGTATCAGAATGGATAAAAAACAAGATCCATATTTGCTGTCTACAAGAGACTCATTTTAGATCTGAGGACAGCTTTAGATTGAGAGTGAGGGGATGGAGAATTATTTATCATGCTACTGAAGCCAAAAGAAAGCTGGAGTAGCCATACTTCTATCAGACAAACTAGACTTTAAATTAAAGGCTGTAACAAGAGATGAAGAAGGGTCTATCCATCAGGAAGAGCTAACAATTATAAATGTCTATGTGCCGAATACCGGAGCCCCAAATATATAAAACAATTACTCACAAACATAAGCAACCTTATTGATAAGAATGTGGTAATTGCAGGGGACTTTAACACTCCACTTACAGAAATGGATAGATCATCTAGACACACGGTCAATAAAGAAACAAGGGCCCTGAATACGACACTGGAACAGATGGACTTGACAGATATATTTAGAACTCTGCATCCCAGGGCTGGTTCAACATTCGCAAATCGATCAACGTGATACATCACATTAACAAAAAAAAAGAGAAGAACCATATGATCCTGTCAATCGATGCAGAAAAGGCCTTTGACAAAATCCAGCACCCTTTCGTAATAAAAACCCTTGAGAAAGTTGGGATAGAAGGAACATACTTAAAGATCATAAAGGCCATTTATGAAAAGCCCACAGCTAACATCATCCTCAACGGGGAAAAACTGAGAGCTTTTTCCCTGAGATCAGGAACACGACAGGGATGCCCACTGTCACCGCTGTTGTTTAATATAGTGCTGGAAGTTCTAGCATCAGCAATCAGACAACAAAAGGAAATCAAAGGCATCAAAATTGGCAAAGATGAAGTCAAGCTTTCGCTTTTTGCAGATGACATGATATTATACATGGAAAATCCGATAGACTCCACCAAAAGTCTGCTAGAACTGATACATGAATTCAGCAAAGTTGCAGGATACAAAATCAATGTACAGAAATCAGTTGCATTCTTATACACTAACAATGAAGCAACAGAAAGACAAATGAAGAAACTGATCCCATTCACAATTGCACCAAGAAGCATAAAATACCTAGGAATAAATCTAACCAAAGATGTAAAAGATCTGTATGCTGAAAACTATAGAAAGCTTATGAAGGTAATTGAAGAAGATATAAAGAAATGGAAAGACATTCCCTGCTCATGGATTGGAAGAATAAATATTGTCAAAATGTCAATACTATCCAAAGCTATCTACACATTCAATGCAATCCCAATCAAAATTGCACCAGCAGTCTTCTCGAAACTAGAACAAGCAATTCTAAAATTCATATGGAACCACAAAAGGCCCCGAATAGCCAAAGTAATCTTGAAGAAGAAGACCAAAGCAGGAGGCATAACAATCCCAGACTTTAGCCTCTACTACAAAGCTGTCATCATAAAGACAGCATGGTATTGGCATAAAAACAGACACATAGACCAATGGAATTGAATAGAAACCCCAGAACTAGACCCACAAACGTATGGCCAACTCATCTTTGACAAAGCAGGAAAGAACATCCAATGGAAAATAAGACAGTCTCTTTAACAAATGGTGCTGGGAGAACTGGACAGCAACATGCAGAAGGTTGAAACTAGACCACTTTCTCACACCATTCACAAAAATAAACTCAAAATGGATAAAGGACCTGAATGTGAGACAGGAAACCATCAAAACCCTAGAGGAGAAAGCGGGAAAAGACCTCTCTGACCTCAGCCGTACAATCTCTTACTCGACACATCCCCAAAGGCAAGGGAATTAAAAGCAAAAGTGAATTACTGGGACGTTATGAAGATAAAAAGCTTCGGCACAGCAAAGGAAACAACCAACAAAACTAAAAGGCAACCAACGGAATGGGAAAAGATATTTGCAAATGACATATCGGACAAAGGGCTAGTATCCAATATCTATAAAGAGCTCACCAAACTCCACACCTGAAAAACAAATAACCCAGTGAAGAAATGGGCAGAAAACATGAATAGACACTTCTCTAAAGAAGACATCCGGATGGCCAACAGGCACATGAAAAGATGCTCAACGTCGCTCCTTATCAGGGAAATACAAATCAAAACCACACTCAGATATCACCTCACGCCAGTCAGAGTGGCCAAAATGAACAAATCAGGAGACTATAGATGCTGGAGAGTATGTGGAGAAACGGGAACCCTCTTGCACTTTGGTGGGAATGAAACTGTTGCAGCCACTCTGGAAAACAGTGTGGAGGTTCCTCAAAAAATTAAAAATAGACCTACCCTATGACCCAGCAATAGCACTGCTAGGAATTTACCCAAGGGATACAGGAGTACTGATGCATAGGGGCACTTGTACCCCAATGTTTATAGCAGCACTCTCAACAATAGCCAAATTGTGGAAAGAGCCTAAATGTCCATCAACTGATGAATGGATAAAGAAATTGTGGTTTATATACACAATGGAGTACTACGTGGCAATGAGAAAGAACGAAATATGGCCCTTTGTAGCAACGTGGATGGAGCTGGAGAGTGTGATGCTAAGTGAAATAAGCCATACAGAGAAAGACAGAGACCATATGTTTTCACTCTTATGGGGATCCTGAGAAACTTAACAGAAACCCATGGGGGAGGGGAAGGAAAAAAAAAAGAGGTTAGAGTGGGAGAGAGCCAAAGCATAAGAGACTGTTAAAAACTGAGAACAAACTGAGGGTTGATGGGGGGTGGGAGGGAGGGGAGGGTGGGTGATGGGTATTGAGGAGGGCACCTTTTGGGATGAGCACTGGGTGTTGTATGGAAACCAATTTGACAATAAATTTCATATATTGAAAAAAAAAAAGACATTGCCCATGTAAGCAACTAGAACACTGCTTAGCACTGAATAAACCCTCGGACAACAGTACCTTTCTTCTTTTGCAGATGTAGGAGAAATACTCCTGGAAAAAGCATCCATGTTTATATAAAGTTCTAAGATTATACTACAGCAGGAAGTCATTTAACAGCAATATCTGAGACCCAATTTATTTTGGATTAATGATATTTAAGTATCTATCTTAATGTCTGAAGAGTATAATAATTGAAAAAAAGTCATTTATTTAATAAAGTATGGTACATAATATTGCACATAAAGAATAGTAAGAAATGAATGAGTTTAAAAGTATATGTCCCAAATACTTTTACATAATATAAATTTATGCCAATTAACTAAATGATATATTTATTACCATTGCACATCCCCATATTTTGCTGATAAGGTAAATTTTGTTTTCCTACTTCTGTCAATTCATTCAGTTTTAACATTTTTATGGTTGTACTTTCTTCTTTTTTTATTTCTATTACATGGATTAAAGCATGGAATATGGCATATAAACTTACAAACACATGTATTGTTTGTGTAAATGCAATTTAATGTTTCAAAATAGTTATTATTCACCAAAACATGTTAACAACCTTGAATTGTCATAAATCCTGATATTACTAGTGAGCTAGTGAGCACATTGTGACACCATTACATATATGCACAATGGGAAAACCTCCATTATTTTAAGGGTATGATTTTTAAAATAATCATTTCCCTACGAAAAAGCAATTTTTCAATAACAATCCTATTATTTTGATGCTTCACTTGCGTAAATTCCCAGATTAAATGTCTTCTAATGCACATTCTTTGTTTTGACAGAAATCCTTTTCACTCTTTTTTTCTTTAGCATTCCTATCCAACCTCCAGAAACTATGACCACATAAGCTCCAATATCCACCCAGACAAATTTCATGAAGTGTGAAAAACAAAGTTCCAAATCATATCAGGCATACCTGAGGTAGAATTTCAAGGAGCTGGTAATTGTCTTAATGTCCCAGTCACTATAATGAAAATCAACATCTCCTGGACATTTAGGATCTATTTGAGAAAAAAAAATATGAAAAAAGTTAATGTTCCAAAAGTTCTTACTTTTTACCCCTTTAAAAGAAAAAGTTCATTAATTAAAACATGATTATGTTACCCAGTTTTCAAGAGATGAAAACTTTGTGCAACAAACGTCTTTGATGCCTCAAAAATTTCCTTGCATTCCAGTCAGTCATGTAACAAGCTTGGAAGTCATCTCTTCTACCCACACAACAAGAACAAAGGTGTAATAAACCGAAAATCAACTCCTCTTAGATCTATCAGAGAACTGAGGTCATTGAACTACTGTCCCCAAACTGAAGAAATAGACAGGCATATACAAAAAATCAAAACTTATTAGAGCAGGAGCCCAGGAGCAGAAAATTCCTTGGGAACCAGTACAAGTTTAGGAAAACCTAATCTGCAATTGATGAATTGCTAGAGGTTCAGTGTGGACAGGTTTGAGAGTTAAAAATTCTCAGGGGGCCTGGTCCTATGGGGACTTCCACACTTTTGTGAATTTTACTTCCAGGAGCCCTATCAAGTTCTCAAGGTGAAGATGTGAGAAAAATTTACTCATGTTTCTGTGCTTCTGAGAGGGCAAAAGAGGAAAAGTAGCTCTTTAAAAAATATTCACAGCACATTTCATTCTTCTTAGTGAAGCCTACCATTAAGAGAAACTATTTTACCAGATCCTAATGTGATGGGCTTTTACTAGAACTTAACTGAACTAGGAAAATTAAAATACCCAACTCCATACCTGGACTGCCTTCGTGTCTAAGGGGGAAAACCGAAATTATACTGAGAAGTACTTGTGAAGGTCACTGGCCAGTGGCAGAGACTCACTAAAAGACATAATGATAGGATTATAGGATATAGGATATAGGATATAGGATATAGGATATAGGATCCCCCCACAAATTACCACCACATCAATAGTCCTCTTGAATAGTAACAGGGGAATGCAACTAAAAGAACTGTGCTTCTTAGGTAATATTTAAGAAGTCTCTAGGGAAAACCGAAGACAACAGAGGAAATAAAAACAAGGTCATCAGAGATAACTGTAGCCTCTGACACATATGGTTACAGCAAACATAAACACAGGCTAAATTCTAGCAGCTAAACAAAACCTCACAGGATAGGCTTATTCACTTCAGTTCTTTTTATCATTACATCATGTCAAGCTTACAACAAAAATTGTAAGACATACTAAAGACAAAAGACCAAAAACAAAAACAAAAACACAGTTTGAAGAGACATAGCATAGCAAGCATCAGAACCAGGCTCAGATACGGCAGAGATGTTGGAATTATCAGACTGGGAATATTAAACAAGTATGATTAATATGCTATGGACTGTAACGGATAAATGGACAACATAAAAAAGGAGATAAATTAGGTAAGCAGAGAGATAGAAGCTTTAAGAACCAAAAGGAAATTCTATAAATCAAAAACACCATAACATAAATGAAGAATTCCCTTAATGAGCTCATCTATGAATTGGACACAGCTGAGGAAATAATCAGTGAGTCTGAAGAAATGTCAATAGAAATTTTGAAAAGAAAAGAGGAAAAAGAAAGAAAAAGACAGAATATCCAAGAACTGTAACATAATAACAAAAGGTGTAACGTACATGTAAGGGGAAAATCAGAAGAAGAAAGAAAAAAAGGAATAGCAGAAATATCTGAAGCAATAATGATTGAAAATTTCCCCAAACCAATGATAAACATCAAAGCACAGATCCAGTAAGCTCAGAAAACACCAAGCAGGTTATACACCAAAACAATCCACACTTAGGTATAACATATCCAACTAAACAAAATCAAAGACAAAACATCTTGATAGAAGTCAGAAGGAAAACAAAACCAAAAACAAAAATGATTTTGCCAAAGTTGGAGAAGGATAAGAATTACATCATACTCATCTTTCAGAAACCATGCAAACAAGAAGAGAATGGAGTGAAATATTTAAAGTATTCAAAGTAAAGAAGACCAGCCTGAATTCTGTACCCAGTAAAATTATCTTTTAAAAGTGAAGGAGAAATAAAGACTTTTTCAGATACAGAAATATGGAGGAACTCTGTCAACGGTAGACCTGCCTTGCAAAAGACATTAAAAGAAGTTCTTCACAATAAAGATGAGGTCAAAAACTCAGATCTATATGAAGAAAGAAAGAGCATTAGAGGAGGAATTAATGATGGTAAATAAAACTTTGTATTTGACTTAATCTTTCTTGGCCTAACAGGTAAAAGTTCAAAATAATATAAACAATGTATCCAGTAATTATAGCTTATGAAAAAGTGAAATGAATGATAATAATATTAATGAGGATTAGAGACAGTAATTAAGAATAATACTTTGTCATAAGTTACTGGCACTACTTGTGTAGTAGCATAGTGTTATTTGAGAGAGGATCTGAATAACATGAATGTATATTAAAAATATAAGGGCAACCACTAAAAAAAAAGTTTTTAAAAAAATATAATTGATATGCTAACAGAAGAGAAATCATACAAAGTACTCAGTTAAACCCAGAGAAGGAAGAAAAAGAGTGGGAGACAAAAAATAAGCAAATAAGAAAGACAATGAATAGAAAACCATAACAAATATGGTAGATACTAATCCAGCTATATCAATAATAACTTTAAATATAAGTGGTACAAATATGTTAATTACAAGATATAGACTGTCAAGAGTGTATTAAAAAACAAGACTCAATTATATATTGTCTACAAGAAACCAACTTTAGATATAAAGACACATATAGATTAAAAATTAATGGATAGAAACAGGTATGTCATACTAACAATAATCAAAAGAAAGCTGGAGTAGCTGTATTCATTTCAAACAATGCAGACTTCAGATCAAGAAAAATTATAAGGTATAAAGAGGGGCATAACATAAAAAGGAGCGATTCTCAAGGAAGACTGAACATTTCTTAACAGGTATGCATCCAACAACAAAGTATCCAAATATGTGAGGCAAAAACTGATAAAACTGCAAGAAAATGAATCTACTATTATCGCTAAAGACTTCAACACACCTCCTTCAGACAGACGCAATAGGCAGAAAGTTGGAAAGTATACAATTGAACTAAATAAGACCACTGACCATTTGGACCTAATAGACATTTGTAGACTACTTCATCTAACAATAGCAGGATAAACATTCTTCTCAAGTCCGTATAGAACATTCACCAAGACAGACCACAGTCAGGGCAAAAAAACATACCTGAACATATTTAGAACAGAAATCACATAAAATATGCTCTCAGAAAATGAAATTAAACTAGAAATCAATAACAGTAAGATACCTGAAAAATCCCCAAATTCATGGAGATTAAACAACACAATTCAAGTTATTTAGGTGAGTCAAAAAATAAATCTCAAGAGAAATTTTAAAATATTTCAAGTGAAAGGAAAATACAAATACAAGTTATAAAAATTTGTGGGGTGTAGCAAAAGCAATGCTTTAAAGGAAATACATAGCACTGAATGCATATATTTAAAAAAAGAGGGATGAGCTAAAATGAATCACCTCAACTTCCACCTTATGAAACTACAAAAAGAAGAGCAACCCCAAAGGAAGCAGAAGGAAAGAAATAATAAAAGTTAGAGTAAAAATCCATGAAATTGAAATAGGAAATCAATAGAGAAAATCAATAAAACCAAAAGATGGCTCTTTGAAAAAATTCAAAATAAAGGTAAACCTCTAGCCAGTTTAATTTAGAAAAAAAGAGAAGACATAAATAACTAATATCAGAAGAGAGATAATCAACTACTGATCCTGTGGACATTGAAAGAAAAAATAGAGAAATATTATGAATAGTTCTATGCCTATAAATTTGATAATCTTGATGAAATGGACCAGTTCCTACAAAGATGAAATTTACCAAAATACAAACATAAGGATATAGACAATCTGAATAGATTGGTAGCTATTAAAAAAAAAAAAAACTGAGTCAGAAATGAATTACATGCTAAAACAGAAACCACCGGGTCCAGAGGGATTCCCTGGTAAATCTGCCAAAACATTTAATGAAAAACAAAACAAAACAAAACATATCATTCCTATATAATGTTTTCCAGAAAATAGAAGCAAAGGGAATATTTCCTAAATCATTCTTTGAGACCAGCATTACTTGAATACCAAAACCACAAAAGTCATTGTGATGAAGGAAAACAACAAATGAAATATCTCTCATGAAAATGCAAAATCCTGAATTAAATATTAACAAATAGAATACAACATAGTATAAAACCCATGAACAAGTGGGATTAATTGCAGGTATGTAACGCTGATTCAATTTTCAAAAATCAATTACTGTAATTCATCACATCAATAGGTTAGTTCTTCTTTAGAGTAAGCATATGATTGTATTAATAGATGCAGAAAAAGCATTTGAAAAATGCAATACTCATTCACAATAAAAAACCATCAGGAAACTAGTGATAGAAATGAACTCAATTTGATAAAGAGCATCTACAAAAACCAGGAAGCTAACATATACTTAACAGTGAAAGATAGAATGCTTTTCTCCAAAGATCAGGAACAAAGCAAAGATGTCCTCTCTCACCACTCCTATTAAACATCAAACTGGAAATCTTAGTTAATAAAATAAGAAAAGGGAGTATAAGGTATACAGTTTGGGAAGGAAAAATGAAAATTGCCTTTGTTACAGATATAATGACTGTCTATGCAGAACATCCCAAACAGTTAACAAGAACAACAAAAATCCAGGGAGAAGAGAAGATAGCGAAGAAGCATGGAAACCCTTACCTTGTCTCATACCTGAAACACAGCTAGATCAGCACCAAACCATTTTTGCACACCTTGGAAACTGATCTGAGTATTAAACACAAAAATCTGCAAAACTTGAACCACAGAACTTGGCAGGTACAGAGTGCGGAGAGGAGAGTTGAACTAGGGGACAGAAAAGCCTTGGAGGGTAGGGAACTGTTTTTGCAGAGAGACAACAGAGAAAGGGGGAGAGTGAAGCACATAAGGAGAGTGCAGGAAAAACACTCCCCTGAAAGCAGCTGAAGAGAAAGAGAGAGAAAGAGTGAAAACACTCACAGGGGATGAAAACAAGAAATCTGTTCCCCAAAACCACTGACAGGAAGAAAGGAGAAGGTTTCAATACCACCAGGATTCTATAAACAGTGGAGGTCAGAGTCTGAAGTTCTGGAGCTCAGTGCCTGGCAGTACCCTAATGAGGAAATAGGGCAAATCTCCTGGAACAAGCAGAGGGGTCTGAGAGGTCCGTGTGCCACATGGGGAGAACTGTTTCCCCTGCTTAGAGAACCCTTTGGTAGAAACCATACAGCTTTGCCACACGTAAAGGTCCCAGGAGACCCCGAGAGCATCCATGTTTGCTGGTACTGGGACATAGATGCCAGGATACTGTGAAACCTGGCACAACCTGTGTGTTGTGATTCACCACAGTCTCTGAATCTCTGCCACTGCGTGATTGCATGAACATTCTCTGGGGTAAGCCAGCATCACTGGCCATTGCTCAGTGAGACCCTCTGCCAGAGAGTCAGTGTGGGTTCAAGCCACAGGGGTCTCTGAAGTGTGGGGTTTGAAACACAGCCCCATCTAAGATAAAACTCTGGAGGGAGGTGCCACCTTGCAGGTGGATGGCTTGGACATGGACAGGGTAGAGACAGGGAGTGGACAGAGACCTGATACAAAGGAAGGATGGTAAATCATGAGTCAGTGAGAGCGTAAAGTCCCTGGGCCAGAGACTAGGGAATTGGGTGAAGACGTTTCCACCTTTCTCGAGCATGAGCATGCGCATTCATGCTCACTCATATGTGCACCACACTGATCCACCCCAGTAAGATATGCAGTGCCACCTAGTGGAGAACAGAGCCATTACACCAACCTCCACCCAACTGCACCCTCCAAGCACAATACCCTAGAAGACCAACATAAGTCCCTCCATCTGCTTAGTGTATGAACATGGACTATAGAGTGCTTGATAGTGTCAGTTCTAGGGGAAAGTGGATGTAACTTCATTCAAGTTTCATTCTGTTTACTGGCTCATTTTTTAGTTCGGTATTTTGCTTCTGTTTTTGTTTAAGTTGTGTTTTTTTCTTCCTTTATCTTGGATACAGAAAGAGAAAAAATTATTTTTTATTTTCTTTTTCTTAATTTTTAAAATTATCTTTTACTTTATTATATTTTATTCTATTCATTTTATTTCATTTTATTCTTTTATCATATATTTTTTAATTTTTAAATTTTTCTTACCTTTTTTTCCTTTCTTTCCATTTTTTCTCTATTCTATCAAGCTTATTACAACAAGCAGAACAAAATACACCAATGATCTAGTTTCTTTTATTTGATTTTGTGGTTGGTTTTTAATTTTTTAATTTTAATTTTATTAATTTTTTTTCTTCCTCCAAAGTGACAAAATGATGTAATTTACCCCCAGAAAAGAACAGGAAGAAATGACAGCCAGGGTCTTAATCAACACAGATATAGGCAAGATGTTTGAACTACAATTTACAACCATGATAATAAGAATACTAGCTGGGGTTGAAAAAAGCCCTTTCTGTAAGGAAAAAAAGTAAGAACTCAAATAAATATAATCATGAATGAAAGAGGAGACATCACAATGAACACCACAGAAACACAAACAATAATAAGAGAATATTATGAGCAATTATATGCCAACAAATTGGGCAATCTGGAAGAAATGGACAAATTACTAGAAACATATAAACTACCAAAACTGAAACTAGAAATAGAAATTTTGAACAGACTCATAACCAGTAAATAAATTGAATTAGTAATCAAAAATATCCCAACAAGAGTTCACGTCCAGATGGCTTTCCAGAGGAATTCTACAAAACATTTAAAGAAGAGTTAACACCTATTCTTTTGAATATGTTCCAAAAAAAGTAGAAATGGAAGTAAAACTTCCAAACTGATTCTATGAGACCAGCATTACCTTGATTCCAATAACAAAGATATCACTAAAAAGGAGAACTAGAAACCAATTTCCTGTTGAACATGCAAAAATTCTCAACAAGATATGAGCAAACTGGATCCAACAATACATTAAAATAATTATTCACCAGGATCAAGTGGGATTTATTCTTTGGACACAGGGATGGTTCAATATTTGAAAATCAATCAATGTGATACATCACCTTGACAAAAGATAGGATAACAACCATATGATCCTCTCAATAGATGCAGAGGAAGGATCTGACAAAATACAGCATCCTTTCTTGATAAAAACCCTCAAGAAAGTAGGGATAGAAGGATCATACCTCAACATCATAAAGGTCATATACGAAAGACCTACTACTAATATCATTGTCAATGCGAAGAAAAACAGAGGTTTCCTCCCAATGTCAGGAACACGACTAGGATGTCCACTCTGACCACTCTTATTCAGCATAATGTTGGAAGTCTCAGCCTCAGGAATTAGACAACACAAAGAAATAAAATGCATCAGAATTGGCAAGGAGGAAGTCAAACTTTCACTCTTCATAGATGACAAGATACTCTTATGTGGAAAACCCAAAAGACTCCACCAAAAACTGCTATAACTGATACATGGATTCAGCAAAGTCACGGGATATAAAATCAATGTACAGAAATCAGTTGAAATCCTATACACCAACAGTGAAGCGACAGAAAGAGAAATCAAGGAATCAATCCCATTTACAATTGCACCAAAAAACATAAAATGCCTAGGAATAAACCTAACCAAAGAGGTGAAAAATCTATACACTGAAAACTATAGAAAGTTTATGAAAGAAATTGAAGAAGACACAAAAAAAATGGAAAAACATACCATGCTCATGAATTGGAAAAATATTGTTAAAATGTTGGTATTGCCCAAAGCAATCTACACACTCAATGCAATCTTATCAAAATAACACCAGCATTCTTCACAGAGCTAGAACAAATAATCCTAAAATTTGTATGGAACCAGAAAAGACCCCGAATAGCCAAAGCAATCCTGAAAAAAAAAAAAAAACCAAAGCTGGAGGTATCACATTTATGGACCTCAAGCTCTATTACAAAGCTGTAATCATCAAGACACTATGGTCCTGGCACAAAAACAGACACACAGATCAATGGAACGGAATAGAGGACCCAGAAATAGACCCACAAATGTATTGCCAACTAATTTTGATAAAACAGGAAAGAATATTCAATGGAAAAAAGGCAAGTGTCTTCAGCAAATGGTGCTGGAAAACTTGGATAATGACATGCAGAAGAATGAATCTGGACCACTTTCTTAAACCATACACAAAAATAAACTCAAAATGGATGAAAGACCAAAGTGGAAGACAAGAAGCCATCAAAATCCAAGAGGAGAAAACAGGCAACATCTTTGACATCAGCCACAGCAATTTCTTACTTGACATGTCTCCAAGGCAAGGTCAATAAAAGCAAAAAATGAACTATTGGGACCTCTTCAAGATAAAAAGTTTCTGCACAGCAAAGCAAACAATCAGCAAAACTAAAAGGCAACCAATGGAATGGGAGAAGACAAATGACATATGACAAATGACATATCAGAAAAAGTGTTAGTACCCAAATCTATAATGAACTTATCAAACTCAACACCCAAAAAAAACCAAATAATCCAGTGAAGAAGGGGCAAAAGACTAAAATAGACACTTTTCCAAAGAAGACATCCAGATGCCTAACAGACACATGAAAAGATGCTCAACATCACTCATCAGCAGGGAAATCAAAACCACAATGAGATACCACCTCACACCTGTCAGAATGGCTAACATTAACAACTCAGACAACAACAGATGTTGGTGAGGATGTGGAGAAAGAGTAAACCTTTCACACTGCTGGTGGGAATGCAAACTGGTGCAGCTACCCTGGAAAATAGTATAGAGATTCCTCAAAAAATTAAAGATAGAACTACCCTATGACCTAGCAATTACACTACTAGGTATTTATCCAAAGGTTATAGGACTGCTGTTTTGAAGGGCACATGCACCGCAGTGTTTATAGCAGCACTATCAGCAAGAATCAAAGTGTGGAAAGGGCCCAAATGTCCATCGACTGATGAATGGATAAAGTAGATGTGGTATATATATACACAATGGAATTTGACTTGGCGATGACAAAGAATAAAATTTTGCCTTTAGCAACAATATGGATGGAAGTAGTGCATTATGCTAAGCAAAATAACTCAGTCAGAGAAAGACAAATACACAATTTCACTCATATGTGGAATTTAAAATACACAAAAGATGAACATTAAGTAATGGAATAAAAAAACAGAGAAGGAGGCAAACCATAAAAGACTGCTAAAAACAGAGAACAAACTGAGGCTGCTAAAGGGGTTACGGATACGGGGATGGGCTAAATGGACAAGGGGCATTAAGGAGGACACTTGTTGGATTGAGCACTGGGTGTTATATGTAATGAATTAGTAAATTCTATTCCTAAAATCATTATTATACTATATGTTAACTAACCTAGATTTAAATTTAAAAAAATAATAAAATGAAATGAATCTGAAAAAAAAGGAACAACAAAAATCCTGGAAGTAATGAAAAATTATAGAAAAACTGCAGGATACAAGGTTAATAAGCAAAAGTCAACTGCCTTTTCATATACCAACAATAAACAATTTGAATATGAAATTAAATACATAATGCCATTTATGTTAGCACCATAAAATGAAAAACTTAGGTATAAATACAATAAGAGATGTGCAAGATCTATATGAAGACTGCAAAATCTTGATAAAATACAGATCTAAATAAATGGGCAGATAGTCCATATACATGGATAGGAAGACTCAATATGTCTTTCTTCCCAGCTTTCCAATGATTTTATTTATTAAATGAAATATAAATAAAATCCAAGCAAGTTAATTTATGGACATCAATAAGTGACATGAAAGTTTATATGAAAACACAATAGATACAGAATAGGCAATGTAATAATGGGGGAGAAAAATAAAGTCTGAAGAGTGACACTATCCAACTTCAAACTCATTATAATTCTATAGTAATCAAGGAAGAAAATGAGTGTCTTAGTTCAGGCTACTATAACAAATTACCATAGACTGGGTAGCTGATAAATGACATAAAGCTATTTTCACTGTTCTGGAGGCTGGAAGTCCAAAATCAGGATATATGGTCTGGTCAGGTCAATAAGACCCTCTTCGAAGCTGCAGCCCACAAACTATCCAATGTGCCCTCACATGGCGGAAGGGACAAGGATCTCTCTGGAGTCTCTTATAAGAGTACTAATCACATCCCAAACGCTCAACTCCAAATACTATCACTTTGGGGGGTTAAGATTCAACATGAATTTTAGGGGGACATATTCAAACCATAGCATTCCACCTCTGTTTCCTCAGAATCTGTGTCCTTGTTACATGTAAAACACATTCATTCCATCACTAGAGCCCCCAAAATTAACTCTTTCCAGAATCAACTTAAAAGTCTAACCCCATTTTTAATTTTTTTGAGAAATCTCCATACTATTTTCCACAGTGGCTGTACCAATTTGCATTCCCACCAACAGTGTATGAGGAGGGTTCCTTTGTCTCCACATCCTCACCAACATTTGTTATTTCTTGTCTTTTTTATTTTAGCCATTCTAACAGGTATAATGTTATACCTTATTGTGGTACTTATTTGCATTTCCCTGATGATTAGTGGTGTGGAGCATCTTTTCATGTCTGTTGGCCATCTGTATATCTTCTTTAGGAAAAAAAAATGTCTATTTACTTCCTCTGCCCATTTTTAATTCCATAGTTTGCTCTTTTGGTGTTGAGTTGTATAAGTGCTCTATGGATAAGGAAGATGCTAAAGTTTCCTGGAACATGCTAAAGTTTACACAAGACAATGAACTAAGACAAACGACTAAAATAATTCCTTCAAAAAAGAATAAATGAGAATTTGTGTTACTTGATAAGAAAATGATTAGTGATGCTACAATTGTAGCAAGATCATACTAGTATAAGAACAGTCATACAAGTAGAAAAAATGAAAAGTCCAGGAAAAAAAATCATGTAAATACAACAACCTAACACACAATAAAAACAGAATTATAAATTAGTTAATAAGATGTGTTCAACACATGGAATTTTAAAAAAATTAACTCTTTAGGGGAAAAGTTAGATCCCTATCTCATAATGGAACAATATACTTAGTTAGGGAATGACTTTTTGAGCATGCTAGAAAATAAAGTTTTGAATGCACCCTGGAGCATACTATGGGTATATTGCAAAGGTGTCAAGTTCTAGAAACTGGAATAGAGATGACCACTTGAGACCTGTACTGGGGTCATGACTTGATGTGGAGCATGCACTAAAATGAAAGTATGCATTCTCAAAATGAGCCTATAGTAAGGTGCCAAACTGCAACAAATTTTATTGGGGAGCCTTGCAAAAATGTTGATCCCTGGATCTCAAGAGACCGAATCATTGAGTCTAGAATTAGACCTATGAATTTGTTTGTTCATTTGTTTGCTTAATAACAATTTCTCAAAGATGATTGTAGGCTGAGGCTGGCTTTCTGTCATGTAATGTGATAGATAATCAGATTGGGAGTAAAAATAATCATAGCAATATCTTGAACAAAGTTCTAACCAACACTTCAAATGAGTACCATGATCTTTTGTTACATGTAGAGGCAAAACAACAACAACAAAACCAAAACCAAATCCAAAACAAAAACAAAAAACTCAACAACCCATAACAGCAAGAAAGTTACAATGGTTCTTCTGAAACACATGAGTTATGCCAGAGTGTCCCAATTAATTAAAAATAAAAGTTAATAATATATTACTGTGAAAATCCTGGTTGCATAAATAGTAAGATCAGTTTTGATGGCTTATAGTTGATAAAACTGATCAAG
Source organism: Panthera uncia (assembly GCF_023721935.1). Taxonomy (NCBI): domain Eukaryota; kingdom Metazoa; phylum Chordata; class Mammalia; order Carnivora; family Felidae; genus Panthera; species Panthera uncia. The sequence goes on from NC_064817.1 coordinate 52,214,370, forward strand.
TGAGATGATGCAACAGACGTGATTAATAGAAAGTGTAGTCAGAAATGAGCCCATCAGGCTCTGATGCTAGCTGAAAAGCAGCAATTACTAATGTGAGAATTGATCAGTTTCATGAAGTTACAGTTTTGATAGCTGTATTTTAGGATCTTACTCATCCTCATATAAAACCCAGAAATGCCAGACTAAAGAATAGCTAAAAGAAAGGTCACTTGTTCTTTTATTGTTGCTGTATATAAGATGCGTGTGTCACCAGTGCAGTGATAAAAAGAAAATCCACCTGTAGAAGAACAAATGTTATATAAACTATGGCAGGGGAACATGTTCAAATACTTAATAATTAGTAATGGCACAATTTCCATTAATTGGCAGAGATACTGGTTATAAACTCCAAAAATAGCCACACTGGTGCCTCCCAACTATTTCAGACCTGGATCCTGTTGTATATGTAGGAAAGAGGGGTGTGACCTCATAAAAAGGTGGAAACTACCTTATCAGCTTAAAGTAAATCCATCTGTGGCCTACTGGTTCTCTTAGATTCAAATTATAGAAAGATTATTAATAACATTTATAACCCTAGAGCAATAATTCTACTTCAGCAAATCTACCCAAAGTATACATTACAATTTATTCTACAAATATGTCATCACAAAAAAAGGAAGCAAGTTGAATGCTCAAAAGGAAGGAAATGATTTGATAAACATTGGTTCTTTTATTTACCACAATATTATGTAGCCATTCAATTATTTACAAAGTATTTTTAACTATATGAGAAAATGCTTATGTCAAGGTAATGCTGGACATGTAAATCTACATCTCCCTACACATACTCCATAAAACAACATGCAACCACCAGAAAAAAACAGGGCTACACAAAGCCATGTACCCCACATAACAAATATATAGAGAATAGCCAAATTCCAAATCACCTGAAAGTAGAAAAATGGACACCAAATCCCAGGGAGCTATCGCTAATATTCCTTCTCCACAAACCATTGCAGGGAGAAAGTGCAATGCTGGAAAAAGTATGTTCATAAGAAAGTAAGGGGTCTAGAGGCATAAAATTAATCTAAAACTAGCACCAGAAAGACAAAGTCTACACAAAGTATAAAAATACTGAAAAACACGGTAAACCAGAGCACTTTTGGAAGAGTGTTCTAAGTGATCTTCAAAAGGAAGTCATGGAAATATATTGCTCCTAGGAAAGGAAAGGTCAAAACATAAGGGAGAGACATCAGCCAAAGGGAAGTAATGAAAAAGAGGAATATTTAGGAATGGGCAAATATCTACTAGGCAAAAGGAATCAATATCAGACAAAGAAAATTTCAAGCCCAAAAGCACTACATGAGAGTAAGAACACTTTTTAGTGCTAAAAGCCATGCTCAGAATGAAAATAAAATAGCTTTGAGCATCTGCACATAAAATAACATAGCAACCAACATTCTAAAGCAAAAAAGGGTATAAAAGAAGCCATCAATAGGGACTTCACGGAGATATGGTGGAGGAGGAAGACTCTAAACTCACCTCTTCCCAAGGATACAATTAGATAACACTTAGCCCAGGGCAAAAAACCCAGAAAAGGACCCAAAGACTGGCAAAATAACTCCACAACTAAATGTAGAGAAGAGGACACATTAAAGAGGATAGGAAAGGCAAAGATTTGGTGAGAACCTAAACCCTGCAGGTCTGAATGCTGGATGGGTGGGGGGTGGGGGGAGCTGCGTGCACAGAGAGGAGCAAGAAACAGACTAGCACACTGTGGCACCTAGAAAGTGAAGACAAATCACCACAGAATTTAGCTTTGAAAATCAGAGGGGCCAAATTTGGTGAGTGCTTACAACCAGCAGGAATTAAATCCTAGAACTATAAAAAATCAGCAGGCTTGGCTCTGAGATGGCAATGGGAAGCTAAGCGCCTATCCTTAAAGAAACAGCACAAAAAACAGCCTGTGGAGATACAGCTTGGAAGCAGCAGTTTGAAAAGCACTTGGGTTACAAGAAGGAGAGCTAGTTACTAATCTCAGAGTTCACTGAGGGACTTCACCAGGAACAAAGGAGTTGGCAGGCAATGTTTCCCTCCCTGGCCCAACATCATAAATGCACAGTCACCTGTGGGGAACCAGAGAAGCACCAACACTTGCTACCTAACTGACCTACACCAACAGCACAAACCCCCAGCCAGACCTGCCTCAATCCTGGTGATATAGATGCCCACTGCAGAGGACCCATGCAAACTTTGCCAACATTGGGTCTATCGATATCCCACAGAGAATGAGCACACCTTCTTAAAATTGCACCCCCTGACCACCATGTTGTGTTGAGTAACTGGCCCAGGTCTCTGTGGCAGATGTGAATCCCCAGTGGAAGAGGACCAGCACTTATGGCACTGTGGCCCGTTCAGTCTGCTTGAGTTTTTTGCAATGGCTCTGGCCATTCCCAGTCTCCACAGTGGCTGTGCATCCCTATGGAGGAGGACAAGTGCCACCTAGTTAAAAGTGCACATCCCGACCACTACTTTCAAGAGCAAGAGGTAAAGCTGACTTTCCTAAAACACAGAAACAGACACAAAGAGGTATGCAAAATGAGGAGACAGAAGACTATGTCACAAATGAAAAAATAGGGCAAAACCACTGCAAGAAACCTAAGCAAAAAGGATATAAGTAACATGCCTGATAAAGAATTTGAAATAATGATCATAAAGATACTCACTGAACTTGAGAAAATAGTGGAGTACATCAGTGAGACTCTTAACACAAAGATAAAAAAGAACTAATTAGAGATGAAGAAGACAATAAATGAAATTAAGAATACAACCGATGGAATAAATAGCGGCTGGAAGAAACAGAGGAATGAATAAATGACCTAGAAGACAGAGTAATGGAAAGTAAATAAAGATAAACAAATAGAAAAATAAGTATGCAAAATTAGAACAGTCTTAGGGAAGTCACTGACTCTATCAAGCATAACATTCACATTATAGCATTCCCAGAAGGAAAGGACAGAGAAAAGGGGGCAGGGCATTTATTTCAAGAAATAATCACTGAAAATGTCCCTAATCTAAGGAAGTAAAAGGGTATTCAAATTCAAGGGAAACAGGGATCTACCAAGACACACAGTAACTAAAATGGAAAAAGTAATGATAAAGAAAAAGTTTTGAAATTAGCAGAAGACAGTTACATACTAAAGAAACTGCAAAAGGCAACCAGCAATTTTTCAACATAAACTTTACAAGTCAGAAGGGAGAGGCATGATATATTTAAAGTGTTGAAAGGGAAAAATATACAGCCAAGAATAGCTATCCAACAAGGCTATCATTGAGTAGAAGGAGAGAAAAATAATTTCTCAAACAAACACTAAAGGAGTTAATGACCACTAAACTGTCCCTACAAGAAATATTAAAAGGGACTCTTTGAGTGGAAAGGAAAGACCACAAGGGAGAGCATGAAAAGAAGGAAACATAGACGCAGTAACAATAAGTAATTCTGTAAAGGGATTCAAAAAATAAAAGGATGTAAAATATAATGACATATACCTAAAATGGTGAGGGGTGGAGAGACAGAGGAGTTAAGAAAGTTTTCAAACGAAAGTGACCATCAACTAAATATACACTGCTCTAGACATATGTTATATACAATCATAATGGTAACCACAAATCAAAACCAATTAATCGTTATGGAAAGAATAAAGAAATCGAGGTTTATCACCATAGAAAACCAAGAAACCATGAAAGACAGAAAGAGAAGAAAGTATCAGAAAAACTACAAAAACAAAAAAAAAGACAAGTAATAAAATGGCAATAAGTACATATTTATCAAAAGTTATTTTGAATGTAAATGCATTATACTCTCCATTCAAAAGACACAGGGTGACAAAATGGATAAGGAAAATAAGATGGACTTATATGCTGCCCACAAAACATTCATTTCAGACCAAAGACATTTGCAAATAGAAAGTGAGGGGTTGGAGAAACATTTACCAGGCAAATGGATGTCAAAAGCCAGAGTAGCAGTACTTGGACAAAATAGACTTTAAAACAAAGTCTGTAAAGAGAAATAAATAAATAAATAAATAAATAGACAAAGACGGATACTATATAATAATAAAGGGTACAATCCAAGAAGAAGATATAACCATTTTAAATAATTATGCACCCAACATAGGACCACCCAATTAAATAAAACAGTTAATGACAAACCAAAAGGAACTAAACAACAGTAATACAATAATTGTAGGGGAATTTAACACCCAAGTACAACAATGGACAGATCAGCCAAACAGAAAATCAAGAAGGACACAGTGGCTTTGAATGACACACTGGACCAGATGGAGTTAACAGATATATTCAGAACATTCCATTGTAAAGCAGAAAAATACACATTCTTTTCAAGAGCACAAGGAACATTCTCCAGAATAGATCACATATTAAGTCACAAAACAGGACTCAAAAAATACAAAATGATTGAAATCATACCATGCGCCTTTTCTGACCACAATGACTAGAAGTCAACAACAGGAAAATTTTGAAAACACCACAAATACATGGAGGTTAAACAATCTGCTATGAAACAGTGAATGGTAAAGCAGGAAATCAAAAAAGAAATTTAAAAAATAGGTGGAAACAAATGAAAATGAGAACACACAGTTCAAAACCTTTGGAATGCATTGAAAGTATTGAAAGTGGTCCTAAAAGGGAAGGCTATAGCAATACAGGTCTGTATCAAGAGGGAAGAAAAATTGCAAATAAACAACCACATTACACCCAAAGGAGCAAGAAAAAAAAAAACAACAAAAAAACAAAAAAAAACCCCACAAACCCCAAACCAGCAGAAGGAAAGAAACTATAAATATTAGAGCATAAATTGATTTGCAAATCAATCAATGTGCTGCATCAATCACATCAATAAGAGAAAGGATAAAAAACATAATCATTTTAATAGATGCAGAAAAAGCATTTGACAAAATACAACATGCATTCATGATAAAAAAAAAAAAAACCTCAATGAAATAGGTTTAGAGGGAACATACCTCAACATAAAAAAACCATGTATGAAAAACCCACAGCAAACATCATACTAAATGGAAAAAAACTGAGAGCTCTTACACCTAAAAAGTCAGAAAGACAAGGATGTCCACTCTCACCACTTTTATTCAACATAGTACTTGGAGTCCTAGGCACAGTAATCACAAAAAAAAAAAGAAACAAAATATATTTGAATTGGCAAGGAAAATGTAAAACTTTCACTATTTGCATAATACAGGATACTCTATATAGAAAACACTAAAGACCCAACAAAAAACTACTAGACTGATTGATAAATTCAGTATAGTCACAAAATACAAAATCAATGTGAAAAAATATGTTACATTGGTATACATTAATAATGAAGCAGCAGAAATGGAAATTAAGAGAATAATCTCATTTACAATTGCAAGAAAAACAGTAAGATACCTAGGAATAAACCTACCAAAGAGGTGAAAGACCTGTACTCTGAAAACTATAAAGCACTGAGGAAAGAAACTGAAGATGACACAAATAAATGGAAAGATATTCCATGTTCATGAATTGGAAGAACAAATATTGTTAAAATTTCTATACTACCCCATACAATCTACACATTCAAAGCAATCTCTATCAAAATACCAACAGCATTACTCACAGAACTAGTACAAAAATCCTAAAATTTATACGGAAGAAGAAAAGACCCCAAATAGCCAAAATAAACTTGAAGAAGAATAGCAAAGCTGGAGGCATCACAATTTCAGACTTCAAGTTATATTAGAAAGCTATAGTAATAAAAACAGTAGGGTACTGGCACAAAAATAGATGCTTACTTCAATGGAATGGAATAGAAAAGTGGGAAATAACCCCACAATTGTATGGTTAATTAATCTTCAACAAAGAAGGAAAAGATATCTCATGGAAAAAAGACAGGCTGTTTCACAAATTGTGTTAGGAGAACTGGACAGCTACAGGCAAAGAATGAAACTGGGCACTTTCAACATACACAAAAATAAATTCAAAGAAACACTGAACACACAAATGTGAGACCTGAAACAATAAAAATTCTAGAAGGGAGCACAGGCAATAATCTCTCTGACACTGGCTTTAATAACATTTTTCCTAGATATGTCTAGGAAAGGGAAATAAAAGCAAAAATAAACTATTGGGATTGAAACAAAATAAATAGCTTCTGCATACCAAAGGAAAAAATAAACAAAACTAAAAGCAACCTTGGGAATGGGAGAAGATATTTGCAAATGACATATCTGATAAAGGGTTAGTATCCAAAATATAAAAAGAACTTATAGAACCCAATATGAAAAAAAATAATGCAATTAAAAATGGGCAGAAGACATGAAGACATTTCGCCAATGAACACATACAGATGTCTAAGAGACACATGAAAAGATGCTCAAAATCATTCATCATCAGGGAAATTCAAATCAAAACTACAATGAGGGGGGTGACTGTATGGCTCAGTTGGTTAAGCATCCAACTTCGGCTGAAGTCATGATCTCACTGCTCATGAGTTCAAGCCCGGCATCACAGCTCAGAGGCTGGAGACTGCTTCAGATTCTGTCTCTCTCTGCTCCTCCCCTGCTCGCTCTCTCTTAAATATAAAATAAAAAAAAAATTAAAAAAATTAAAAAAAACTTACAATGAGGTATCACCTTACACTTTCAGAATAACTAAAATAAAAACAAAACAAACAAACAAAAAACAAGCAAACAAAAAAACCCAATAAATGACAAGTGTTGGCAAGGATGTGGTGAAAAAGGAACCTTCTTACACTTTTGGTGGGAATGCAAACTGGTGCAGCTACTCTTGAAAGCACTATGGAAGTTCCTCAAAAAATTAAAAACAAAACTACCCTATAATCCAGTAATTGCACTACTAGATTTTCATCCAAATAATATGAAAACAGTATTTCAAAGGGATACACGTATTCCTATGTTTATAACATCATTAATTAGAGTAGCCAAATTATGGAATGAGTTCAAGTATCAATGGATAAATGGTTAAAGAAGATTTGGTATATGTGTGTGTGTGTGTGTGTGTATATATATATATATATATATGTATAATGGAATATCATTCTGCCATGAAAAAGAATTAAATACTGCCATTTGCAATGACATGGATGGAGCTAGAGAGTATAATGCTAATTGACATAAGTCAGCAAGAAAAAGGCAAATATCATATGATTTCACTCATATGTGGAACTTGAGAAACAAAACAAATCAGCAAAGGGAAAAAAGGGAGATAGGGACAAACCAAGAAACAGACTCTTTTTTTTAATGTTTATTTATTTTTGAGACAGAGACAGAGCATGAACGGGGGAGGATCAGAGAGCGAGAGACACAGAATCTGAAACAGGCTCCAGTCTCTTAGCTGTCAGCACAGAGCCCGAAGCAGGGCTCGAACTCACAGAACGCGAGATCATGACCAGAGCCGAAGTCGGCCGCTTAACCGACTGAGCCACCCAGGCGCCCCAAGAAACAGACTCTTAACTACAGAGAACAAATTGATGGTTACCAGAGGGGTGAGGAGTGGAAGGATGGGTTAAATAGGTGATAAGGATTAAGGAGTGCACTTGTGATAAGTGCCAGGTGATATATATGTGTTCAATCACTACAATGTACACCTGAAACTAAAATGATAACTAACTGAGATTAAAATAAAAACTTTAAAAAAAGCAATTGTAAGAAAAAAACCTGGAGAAAACAAAAACATGTGGAAGCTAAACTATATGCTACTAAAGAACCAATAGTTCAATGAAAAAAATTAAAGAGGAATTCTTAATACATATTATATATATACATTACATATTACATATTATATAATATGAACATACACACACAAATGAAAATAAAAACACAATGGTACAAAATCTTTTGGACACAGCAAAAGCAGTTGTGAGAGGATAATTTATATCAATACAGAACTATTTCAAGAAACAAAACTCAACAACATTCTAACATTACCTCTAAAGGAACTAGAAAAAGGAACAAAAAACAAAGCCCAATGTTACTACAAGATAGGAAATAATAAAGATCAGAGTGCAAGGGTGCCTGGGTGGCTCAGTCGCTTAAGTGTCTGACTTCAGCTAAGGTCTTGGTCTAGTGGTTTGTGAATTCAACCCCCACATCAGGCTCGCTGCTGTCACCATGTCAGTGCAAAGACTGTTTCAGATCCTCGGTCCCCCTCTCTCTGCCCCTCCATTTCTCACACTCACCCTCTCAAAAAATAAAGAAAACATTGTAAAGAAAAGATCATATTGGAAATAAATGAAATAGAAACTAAAGAAACATTAGAAAAGATCAATGAAACCAAAAGCTGATTCCTTCAAAAGGGAAACAATGATAAACATTTAGCCAGACTCATCAAGAAAAATGGAGAAACACCAAGTAAATAAAATAAAAAGGGAAATAGAAATAACAACCAATACTATAGAAATACAAAGGACTATACAGACTACTATAAGAAATTATATGTCAACTAAGTGAACAGCCTACAAGAAATGGATATATTTCTAGAAACATGCAATCTAACAAAATTGAATTAAGTGGAAATAGAAATTTTGTTACCAATTACTAGAAACAAAATTGAATCAGTAATATAAAATTCTAAACAAACAACAAAAAAAGTCCAGGAGAAGATGGTTGCACAAGTGAATTTTACCAAGTATTTAAAGAAGAGCTAAGGGGAGCCTGGCTGGCTCAGTCAGTGGAGCTTATGACTCTTGATCTCGGGGTTGTGGGTTCAAGCCCCACACTGTGTGTACAAATTGCTTAAAAATGAAATCCTAAAAAAGAAGGATTTTTCTCCTCAAATTACACCAAAAAAGAAGGATTTTTCTCCTCAAATTACACCAAAAAAAAAAAAATAGAATAGAAAGGAAAGCTTCCAACTACAATCTATGAAACCAGAATCACCCTGTCACCAAATCCAAAGATACTACAAAAAAAGAAAACTAAAGGCCAATAACCCTGATGAACATAGATGAAAAAAATTCTTAAGAAAATATAAGCAATCCAAATTTGGCAATATTTTAAAAGGATCATTAACCAAAATCAAGTGTGCTTTAACTTAGGGATTCAAGGATTGTTCAATATCTATAATCAATCCACTAGGCACACCACATTAACAAAATGACAGATAAAAATCATATTAACATCTAAATAAATGCAAAGAAAACCCTTGACAAAATGTATTATCTGTTCATGATAATAATTCTCAACAAACTAAGTTGAGAGGTAATATAACTCACCATAATAAAATCTATATATGACAAACACACAACACACACCCCAGGAACTATCAAAAATGATGAAACTGAAGAATTCTCCTAAAAAGAAACTCTAGGAAGTAGTGACACCTAACGAATGGATCAAAATCGATTTAAGCAATATAATGGAACAAGAATTTAGAATAATAGTCATAAAATTAATCACTGCACTTGAAAAAAGCATAGATAGTAGAGAATCCATTGCTACAGAGGTCAAGGGACAAAGAAATAGTCATGAGGAGCTAAAAAATGCTATAAATGAGGTGCAAAATAAAATGGAGGCAGCCATAGCACGGATTGAAGAGGCAGAGGAAAGAATAGGTGAGTTAGAAGATAAAATTATGGAAAAAGAGGAAGCTGAGAAGTGAGATAAAAAAATCCAGGAGTTTGAGAGGAGAATTAGAGAACTAAGTGATGCAATCAAACGGAACAATATCCACATCATAGGAATTCCAGGAGAAAATGAGAGAGAGAAAGGGGCTGAAGGTGTACTTGAATAAGTCTTAGCTGAAATAAGTCCCTGATCTGAGGAAGGAAAAAGGCATTGAAATCCAAGAGGCACAGAACTCTCCCTTCAGACGTAACTGAAATCAAACTTCTGCATGACATATCATAGTGAAACTGGCAAGATACAAGGATAAAGAGAAAATTCTGAAAACAGCTAGGGATAAATAGGCTCTAACTTACAAAGGTAGACACAAAAGAATAGTAGCAGACCTATGAACTGAAACTTAGCAGGCTAGAAAGGAATGGCAGGCAATCTTCAATGTGGTGAACAGAAAAAATATGCAGCTGAGAATCCTTTATCCAGTAAGTCTGTCATTCAGAATAGAAGAAGAGATAAAGGTTTTCCCATACAAACAAAAACTGAAGGAATTCATCATCATTAAACCACCTCTACAAGAGATCCTAAGGGGGATTCTGTGAGTGAAATGTTGCAAGGACCACAGTACCAGAGACATCACTACAAGTATGAAACTTACAGACATCACTATGACCCTAAACCCATATCTTTCTATAATAACACTGAATGTAAATGGACTAAATGCTCCAACCAAAAGACATAGGGTATCATAATGGATAAAAAACAAGACCCATCTATTTACTGTCTATAAGAGTTAGACCTGAGGACATCTTCAGATTGAAAGTGAGGCAATGGAGAACTATCTATCATGCTACTGGAATTCAAAAGAAAGCTGTAGTAGCCATACTTATATCAGACAAACTAGACTATAAATTAAAGGCTGAAACAAGAGATGAAAAAGAGCATTACATAATAATTACAGGGTCTATCCATCAGAAGAGGTAACAATTAAAAATGTCTATGTGCTGAATATGGGAGCCCCCAAATATATAAAATAATCACAATCATAAGCAACATTTTTGATAAGAATGTGGTAATTGCAGGGGACTTTAATACCCCACTTACAACAATGGATAGACCATCTAGACGTAGGATCAATAAGGAAACAGAGGCCCTGAATGATACATTGGATCAGATGGACTTGACAGATATATTTAGAACTCTGCATCCCAAAGCAACAGAGTATACTTTCTTCTCAAGTGCACATGAAATATTCTCCAAGATAGATCACATACTGGGTCATAAAACAGCCCTTCATAAGTATAAAATAATTGGGATCATACCACACACAATATCAGACAACAATGCTATGAAACTTGAAATCAACCACAAGAAAAAGTCTGGAAAACCTCCAAAAACATGGAGGTTAAAGAACACCATACTAAAGAATAAATGGGTAAACCGGGCAATTAGAGAAGAAATTTAAAAATATATGGAAACAAATGGAAATGAAAATACAACAATCCAAACGCTTTGGGATGCAGCGAAGGCAGTCCTGAGAGGAAAATACATTGCAATCCAGGCCTATCTCAAGAAACAAGAAAAATCCCAAATACAAAATCGAACAGCACACCTAAAGAAAATAGAAGCAGAACAGCAAAGAAACCCTTAAACCAGCAGAAGAAGATAAATGATAAATATCAGTGCAGAAATAAACAATATGGAATATATATAAAAAAACAGTAGAACAGATCAATGAAACCAAAGAGTTGTTTTTTTGAAAAAAAATAAACAAAATTGATAAACCTCTAGCCAGGCTTCTCAAAAAGAAAAGGAGATGACCCAAATAGATAAAATCATGAATGAAAATGGAATGATTACAACCAATCCCTCAGAAATACAAGCAATTATCAGGGAGTACTATGAAAAATTATATGCCAACAAACTGGACAACCTGGAAGAAATGGACAAATTCCTAAACACCCACACACCTCCAAAACTCAAACAGGAAGAAATAGAAAACTTGAACAGACCCATAACCAGCGAAGAAATTGAATCAGTTACAAAAATCTCCCAACAAATAAGAGTCCAGGACCAGACAGCTTCCCTGGGGACTTCTACCAGACATTTAAAGCAGAGATAATACCTATCCTTCTCAACCTGTTCCAAAAAATAGAAAGGGAAGGAAAACTTCCAGACTCATTCTATGAAGCCAGCATTACTTTGATTCTGAAACCCGACAGATACCCAGTAAAAAAAGAGAACTACAGGCCAATATCCCTGATGAATATGGATGCAAAAACTCTCAATAAGATACTAGCAAATCGAATTCAACAGCATATAAAAAGAATTATTCACCATGATCAAGTGGGATTCATTCCTGGGATGCAGGGCTGGTTCAACATTCGCAAATCAATCAACGTGATACATCACATTAATAAAAGAAAAGATAAGAACCATATGTTCCTGTCAATCGATGCAGAAAAAGCATTTGACAAAATCCACCATCCTTTCTTAATAAGAACCCTCGAGAAAGTTGGGATAGAAGGAACGTACTTAAACATCATAAAAGCCATTTATGAAAAGCCCACAGCTAATATTATACTCAATGGGGAAAAACTGAGAGCTTTTCCCCTGAGATGAGGGACATGACAGAGATGTCCACTCTCACCGCTGGTGTTTAACATAGTGTTGGAATCAGCAACTAGCATCAGCAATCAGACAACAAAAGGAAATCAAAGGCATCAAAATTGGCAAAGATGATGTCTAGCTTTCACTTTTTGCAGATGACATGATATTATACATGGAAAACCCGATAGACTCCACCAAACGTCTGCTAGAACTGATAAATGCTTTCAGCAAAGTCACAGGATACAAAATCAATGTACAGAAATCAGTTGTATTCTTATACACTAACAATGAAGCAACAGAAAGACAAATAAAGAAACTGATCCCATTCACAATTGCACCAAGAAGCATAAAATACCTAGGAATAAACCTAATCAAAGATGTAAAAGATCTGTATGCTGAAAACTATAGAGAGCTGATGAAGGAAATTGAAGAAGATAGAAAGAAATGGAAAAACATTCTGTGCTCATGGATTGGAAGAATAAATATTGTTAAAATGTCAATACTACCCAAAGCTGTCTACACATTCAATGCAATCCCAACCAAAATTGCACCAGCATTCTTCTTGAACCTAGAACAAGCAATCCTAAAATTTGTATGGAACCACAAAAGACCCCAGATAGCCAAAGTAATATTGAAGAAGAAGACTGAAGTGGGAGGCATCACAATCCCAGCCTTTAGCCTCTACTACAAAGCTGTAATCATCAAGACAGCATGGTATTGGCACAAAAACAGACACATAGACCAATGGAATAGAATAGGGACTCCAGAACTGGACCCACAAAAGTATGGCCAACTAACCTTTGACAAAGCAGAGAAGAATGTCCAATGGAAAAAAAGACAGTCTTTTTAAGAAATGGTGCTGGGAGAACTGGACAGCAACATGCAGAAGGATGAAACTAGACCACTTTCTTACACGACTCACAAAAATAAACTCAAAATGGATAAAGGACCTGAATGTGAGACAGGAAACCATCAAAACCCTAGAGGAGAAAGCAGGGAAAAACCTCTCAGACCTCAGCGGCAGCAATTTCTTACTTGGCACATCTCCAAAGGCAAGGGAATTAAAAGCAAAAATGAACTATTGGGACCTCATGAAGATAAAAAGCTTCTGCACTGGAAAGGAAACAATCACCAAAACTAAAAGACAACCAATGGAATGGGAAAAGATATTTTCAAATGACATATCAGACAAAAGGCTAGTATCCAAAATCTATAAAGAACTCACCAAACTCCACACCCGAAAAACAAATAATCCAGTGAAGAAATGGGCAGAAAACATGAATAGACACTTCTCTACAGAAGACATCCAGATGGCCAACAGGCACATGAAAAGATGCTCAAGGTCGCTCCTCATCAGGGAAATACAAATCAAAACCACACTGAGATACCACCTCACGCCAGTCAGAGTGGCTAAAATGAACAAAACAGGAGACTATAGATGCTGGAGAGGATGTGGAGAAACGGGAACCCTCTTGCACTGTTGGTGGGAATGCAAACTGGTGCAGCCACTCTGGAAAACAGTGCGGAGGTTCCTCAAAAAATTAAAAATAGACCTACTCTATGACCCAGCAATAGCACTGCTAGGAATTTACCCAAGGGATACAGGAGTGCTGATGCACAGGGGCGCTTGTACCCCAATGTTTATAGCAGCACTTTCAACAACAGCAACTTAAGGAAAAGAGCCTAAATGTCCATCAACGGATGAATGGATAAAGTAATTGTGGTTTATATACACAATGGAATACTATGTGGCAATGAGAAAGAATGAAATATGGCCTTTTGTAGCATCATGGATGGAATTGGAGAGTGTCCTGCTATGTGAAATAAGTCATACAGAGAGGGACAGATACCATATGTTTTTACCCTTATGTGGATCCTGAGAAACTTAACATAAGACCATGTGGGAGGGGAAGGAAAAAAAAAGTTAGGGAGGGAGCCAAACCATAAGAGACTCTTAAAACCTGAGAATAAACTGAGGGTTGATGGTCGGTGGGAGGGAGGGGAAAGTGGGTGATGGGCATTGAGGAGGGCACCTGTTGGGATGAGCTCTGGGTGTTGTATGGCAACCAATTTGACAATAAATTTGATCTTAGAAAAATAAAGAAAACAAAACAGCCAAGTACTGAATGGGAGAGGATATATGCAAATGCTATATCTGATAAGGGATTAATATTCAAAATATATAAATACAGAATATATAAATTTATATATATTTTTAAATAAAATTTATATATATAAATAGTATTTATAAATATATATAAACATACATAGAAGTCAATACCAAAAAAACACAAATAATCACAATAAAAAATGGGTAGAGGGCCTGAATAGATATTTTTCCTAAAAAAGACATACCAATGGCCAACAGACACAGGAAAAGATGCTCAACATCCCTAATAACCATGGAAATGTAAGTCAAAACACCAATGAGGTATCATCTTATGTCTGCCAGAATGGCTAGTATCAAAAAAATAAGTATAGTAATGTCATTTCCTAGTATATATCCAAAAAAATTGAAATCAGTATCTTGAAGAAATATCTGCACCCCCATGTTCATTTGAACACTATGTACAATAGCCAAGACTTAGAAACAGTCTTGTGTCTTAAGTGTCCTTAAACAGATGAATATGTAAATAAGATTATATATATATATATACACACACACACACACACACACACACACACACACACACACACTCATACATAAAGGTAAACTGTGTAAAGGAAGTCTCCTTCCACCCCTGGTTCTCAATCATCCAGTTTCCACCTCAGGAAGCAACCACAGTTACCATTTTCTTTACCATCTAGTTCTTTTTTTTTTTAATTGTAGTATAGTTGACACATAATGTTACATTAGTTTCAGGTGTACAACACAGCGATTCAACAAGTTTATACATTTTGCATTTTGCCTTTTTTACAAGTATAGCTAACATCTGTTACTACCGAATTCTATTATAATACTGCTGACTATATTCCATATGCTGTACTTTTCATTTTCATGACCTATTCATTCCATAATTGGAAGCTTGTATCTTCCACTCCTCTTCACCCCTTTTTGCCAATCTCCCCACCCCTCTCATTCCTGGAAACCACCAGTTTGGTCTCTGTATTTATAGGTCTCTTTCTTCCTTTTGATTTATTTGTTTGTTCTTTTGTTTTATTTAGTTTGCTTTTTAGATTCCAAATGTAAATGTTAAGATCTCATTTCTTATGGCTGAGTAATATTCCATTGTATGTATATGCCACATCTACTTTACCTATTTATCAATGACAGTTGTGCTAGTTCTATGTCGTGGCTATTGTAAATAATTTTGTAATAAATATAGGTATGCATATACGTTTTCCAGTTGACGTTTTCATTTTCTTTGGGTAAATACCCAGTAGGTGAATTACTGGCTCATATGTATTTCTATTTTTATTTTTTTGAGAAATACTCATAGTGTTTACCACAGTAGTTACACTGATTTACATTCCCGCCAACAGTATACAAGGATTACCTTTTTCTCCACATCCTCACCAAAATTTGTTATCTCATATTTTTGATAAAAGCCATCTTAAAAGGGATCTTAAAAAACTTAACTCATAAACATAGAGACTAGAATGGTGGTTTACCAGGGGCTGAGGTTGGGGGAATTAGGAAAATGTTGTTTAAGGGAAAATCTTACAACTACTAGATAAATAAGTTTTGGAGCTTTTATGTACACCATAATGATTGTAGTCAACAATACTGTGCCATAAACTTTATAGTTGCTAAGAGGCTAAATCTTAACTTCCCAATGCAAAAAAAGCAATGATAAAAGTGTGACATGATAAAGGTGTTAGCCAATGTTACTTTAGTAATAATATCACAATATATACATGTATGAAACCTACTGTTGTATACCTTAAACTTATACACTATTATATGTAAATTATATCTCAATTTAAAAAAGGGGGGGGAGACAAAACCTCATCTTGGGCAAGGCCCTACCAAGAAAGTACATGTTGGCTACTTGCTCTCCCAAGAGGAGATGGTTACAGAAATCTCTATCCAGACACCAACCTTTTGAGGATAACTTAACTACGAGGGAAGAAATAACATGTTCTGTTTAGACCTAGCAAGTGTCAGCTGACACATTTTCAGTTGGAACTTTCCTTGAGCTATATAATTGCTATGTGTAAAGAGAAAGATAAACCCTGAGGCAAATCCACTGGACTTGCTACATATAGTTCCTTTAGAAACCTGACAAAGACAGATGCAACATATTAGATCCACACACTAGAAAGAAAACCTTAGAGGCAACTGACAAGGCCATGAAAGAGATGAATCAACTTGAAGCAGCCATCCCAAACAGGTTCATTGGGCATAGTATAAAATGATCATCCAGAGGGGCACCTGGATAGCTCAGTTGGTTAAGCATCTGACTCTTTGGTTTAGGCTCAGATCATGATTTTGTAGTTTGTGTGTTTGAGCCCTGTGTTGGGCTCTGTGTTGGCAGCATGAAGCCTACTTGGGATTCTCTCTCTCTCCCCCTCTCTCTGACCCTCCCCCACTCACACTGTCTCTGTCTCTCTCAAAATAAATACATAAAAAGAAACTTCAAACAAACAAACAAAACAAAAAAAGTAAGAGTTCTTTTTTTCAATATATGAAGTTTATTGTCAAATTGGTTTCCATACAACACCCAGTGCTCATCCCAAAAGGTGCCCTCCTCAATACCCATCACCCACCCTCACCTCCCTCCCACCCCTCATGAACCCTCAGTTTGTTCTCAGTTTTTTAAGAGTCTCTTATGCTTTGGCTCTCTTCTACTCTAACCGCTTTTTTTTTCCTTTCCCTCCCCCATGGGTTTCTGTTAAGTTTCTCAGGATCCACATAAGAGTGAAACCATATGGTATCTGTCTTTCTCTGTATGGCTTATTTCACTTAGCATAACACTCTCCCTACGTGTCAATGAGAAAGAATGAAATATGGCCCTTTGTAGCAACATGGAAGAGTTATTTAAAGAAAAAAGTAATCGCCCGGAATATTTCCTTCCATATGGAAGAGAAAAAGACTGAGGAAAAAAGATTGAGGAACCTAGATACCAGAGGAACAACTGCATGATCTGACCTATGATCAGTACAGTTTATAATGCTAATGAATCACACTACCTTAAAAGAGTATATAATGAAAATAAGCAAGAAGTATGTCTGGTTTGCTCATATTTCTATCCTTAGCACTTATCACTATGTTTGGCACATAGAAGATATTCAAAACACATTTAATGGAAGGACTCAAGAAAGGCCTATAGAACAGGAAACACTCATAGGCCAGCATGAAGAATATCTACAGCATAAAGCAATGTGGTAAGGTCAGGGCAGAAGCAAGGGATTACATGTAAACAAAATTTCTGTATGTGAAGGTTACCATTATACCTTCGTATACTTTGTAAAATTACTGCTACTTCAAATCTAAGATACATTTAAATGTAATCTCTTCCATTATTGTTGTATTATTAACAAAGAAAAATACACCTGCCAGTTATACAGTGACATACCATCAAGTACGAGAAAAATCTCAATTTAATAAATGTCAAATGTGAAAAATGTGTGATTCTCTGTATCAATGAAATATGATATTTATGGTTGCTGGGACTGGCTCTTTTCCAATGGGGATACAACAGCTCATAAAGAGGGTCAGTGGCTGAGACTTATGTTGACGTCAAGAGAGGTCCTAAAAGAAACCAGAGGTATATTCTGGCCAGGAAAAGAAAAGCCAAAAGAGGGAAAGAAAATGAAGATAGTGACAACATGGTGTTGCTAAGAGAAAAGCAATTAGAGAGGTAAGGGCCCAGCTTGGAAGACTTACAAATGAAGACAAGTGCCTATGGATCTGGACAGTCCTTGAGACGATGACCACAACTGGGCCCTGGGCAAAGATCCCCTCAGTCCTGACATTGTCACTTTCCCCTTATGTTCCTACATGGTTTCCCAAATGTTGGTGAAACATTTATTCAGCTGACTGAAGTATAAGAGTGCCTATTCCAGGGGCTCCTGGGTGGCTCAGTAAGTTAAGTGTCTGACTTCGGCTCAGGTCATGATCTTGTGGTTTGTGAGTTCAAGCCCCGCGTCAGGCTCTGTGCTGATAGCTCAGAGCCTGGAGCCTGCTTCAGATTCTGTGTCTTGCTCTCTCTACCCCTCCCCTGCTCATGCTCTGTCTTTCTCTGTCTCAAAAATAAATAAAACATTAAAAAAAGAGTACCTATTCCATGTTTTAGATGGTGCTGACACAGGACCTAGGACACAAACAACAATATTCCAGGCCATGATACCCCGAGGAATTCTTGTAAGAGCATGATGACATAGGTGTTATACAAATGTAGATGATAAAGGATTATTCAAATTCTTAAGAACATGTAGTGTAGTGCAGGAGTCAAATATGAAGATAAAGTATTACTATACAGTGGGCTAGGGACAAGTATGCAATTATTAGTTAAAAGGAATAAAATATTTTCCCCAAATGGTTTAATTTGGGGATAGATGGACATTTTATTGGTAAACAGAATCATTATTTTAGAAATTTATGATATAAAATCTTGAGATAAATTATCCATTCTCTACTTGATAATTTGTGATGAAAAAATAAAAAACTGGAGAACAATTATGTAGTTGTAAAGGTATGTCTGATTTCAATTGCTTAGTTTCTCCATATTAATAGTTGGGCATGGTTTGTGGCCTCTTACCTTCTATGTTAACCTTTATAGAACAAGCATTCTCTGTGAGTTCTTTTATCCTGGATTAAGACTTGAAAACCTCTTTTGCTATGGAAATCTGGGCTCTCCATGAAGATTCTCCAAGCCCCCATGGTGCTTAAACAAGAAGATACATTAATACCTTTTGGAATCATACCCTATCTCTAGCATATAACCAGACTGCAAGGAGAAATTGCCCAATGCTAGACCTCAGTAGAAACTTAAAAAAGAAAAGAAAACATATTGTATGTGTAAAACTTTACTAAATATAAAATCAATAAGCTGCATTGTGGGATAGGAGGTAAGAAAAGGAACCTTCACATTAGTTAAAGAGTGAAGCTCATTACAAGAAGTATGATGTTATGCTTAGTGGTAAAGGCTTTTAACTGAAGATATCTGGGAGGGGAAAAAGACACCAAGTGACAACAAAATAAATTTGGATTTCTTCAACTTTGGGAAATTGGTGCTTGGTGATGGCAGGGGCCCATTCACATCTGAGACAGTGACTAAAAGAGAAGACAGTGAATACTAGAAATGGTACTATGGACTATTGCTGGACCATATTGAGAACATCTCAATAGAACCTAGACTGTCTATGCAAACACTGTGGCTTTTGCTGAACACTGCTTTCCTCTTGTAGTCTAGAATTTTGGTACGTCCTGGGCAGAGGATGCCTGCATGATCCGCCATCAGTAAAAACCTTAGTCACTTAGTCTGTAATGAGCTCCTATGGTAGACAACACTTCACACACGTGGTCAAAATTCCATAAGGGAAGAATTAGGTGTATCCTGTGTGACTCCACTGGGAGAGGACTCTTAGAAACTTATGCCTGTTTTACTCCAGACTTCACTCAATGTACCTTTACCCTTTGCTAATTTTGCTTTGTATCCTTTGACTATAATAAATCATAGCCATGAAAATGACTATATGCTCAGTCCTATGAGTTATTCTAGCAAATGACCAAACCTAGAGGTAGTCTTGAAGATCTCCAACACCTATGGGTAATACATTTTCAGAACTTTCAGGAAGAGAATTTCTTTTTTTAGTCTTTCAATAACTCAACTGACAATGCCTATGGCACTGTACCATACAGAGTGACAATTATAGAGAGTAATGTACTAAAACAACATTGAAATAATAACAGCATAGATATATGCATAAAAATTAAAAACAAAGTTTTCAAAGTCCCACAAACAAGTTTCAATTAAGTAAAGAAACCAAAAAGGTGGCATGTAAATATAAAGGTTTATAAAACATATTTACACATGAAATTGGGTAAGGTAATAAAATAGCATATTACATAGAATCTGATACATGCATGTTGCATATGAAAAAAAAATAAACAGGAAACAGGATATGATAAGTAAAATTATACTAAAGTAAGAAATAAAAAGGGAACCAGGGTGAAACTCCAAGCTAATCACAAACTCAGAGCTTTGAGTTTCCTCTGTCACTGTGGTATCTAAAGCTGCCTTTGGAATAATCCCACATCCCCCCAGAAACCATACAGAACTATGCCCTCTGAGAAGAATAGCATAATTCATTTATTTATTCAATACCTGTTTCTGAAGTAATTTTTCCATGCAAAACACTATATCAAGGTTCTAAGAATATAGCAGTAAATAAAACAAAATTTCTGTCTTCATGGAGCTCAATATAGGGTTCGTTTCATAACTCTTCGCCAAGCAAGTTCAAGGTCAACAGAAAAGCATGCCAGCCTTGATCTTGCAACAAGAAAAACAATGGTGATGAAGCATCATATTATTTAAAAAGTCACAATATATGCCAGGTTTAATAGGATAGTTCTGATGTGGCCAGAGGCAAGTCTGAGTAAAGGCTTCCATGCTGAGGAGAGGTGGTTAATTAGTTTATTAAATAACTAGATCTAACTGGAACAAACTGTATCTTTTTAAGAGTCCACAAAACCACAGAGGAAATAAACATAAAATGAAATAGGCTAGAAAACAAAGTTACAATTGTAATATGTATATGTTGTCAAGGAGTTATGCAACAATTTTGTAAAGAATGAAATATTATACATTGACAAAAACCATCTTGATTAATATCCAGATGATCTATCATAAACTTCTATTACATTAAAGGTCTCCAGACATAAATGCAGTAGATTCTAATTTATCGACATAAAGATTTATCATTTTCCACCATGCTGATATTCCTTAACAATTCTTGCATGCATCAACAGCAGAGGTGGCAAAGTGACAGTATCTGAGTCAAATTCACCTTGCAAACATGTATTGATTGGCTTATACAGTGTTTTTTTTAATGTTTACTTATTTATTTCAAGAGAAAGAGAGAGAGAGAGAGAGCAAGTAGGGGAGAGGCAGAGAGATATATAGAGAATCCCAAGCAGGCTCTGTGCTGACTATGCTGTCTGCGCAGAGCCTGATGTGGGGCTCGATCTCATGAACCATGAGATCATGACCTGAGCCGAAATCAAGAGATACTTAGCCAACTGAGTCACTCAGGCACCCCCCCCACACACACAGTGTTTTTTTAAATTGTCAAATGCTTCACACATAAAGACACAAAAAGAAAAAAAATATAGCAAAAACCAATGTACTAATCATATCATATTATGCCATATGTCTATCAAATCACTTTTATAAAGAAATTAAACACTGTAATTACATTGACTCACTGTGTACCCATCCCTCCCTCTTCAGAGATAATCACTATCATGAGTACAATGCTTATCATTCCCATGTGTACACATGTGCACACACACGTCTATAAACATTATGTTGTTTTTTGCATCTTTAATCTTTATCCAAATGTTAGTAAGACGCATGAATCTTTCTACAACTTAATTTGTTTATTCAAATTATTTTTCTGATATTTATACATGTTGATATATCCTACTTTAGGTCAAGAGTCAGAAAATTATCATGCTTCATCCCAAATCAATCTGCTGCCTGTTTTTATAAACACAGTTTTATTAGAACATAGCCATTGGAACACTCTCATTAGATGACATATTGTTTATGGCTGCTTTCTCACAATAGCATTGGAGCTGAGACAGATGATGTGGGTCTCAACACTTCAACTATTTACCATCTGGTTCCTTATAGGAAAAGTTAACCAACTCTCATAATAGTTAATTCATTGTAATTGTTTTGTGTAGCATTTTATTGTGTGAATTTATAACACACAGATAGACATTTTCATTTCTTCAATTTTTTCACTATTTAAAATGTCACTTGTGTGAAGTTTTCTTTACCAGCCCGTGTTGCCGTCTCCTCAATGCTACAAGTGAAGATCAAATGGACACTGACTTTAACCTTCTGAAACATACTGAGCCAAAAACTGCTATGCCAAGCCAAAGGCCTTATCTGAGAAAGGCTTTCCAATAGTCGAGAGCTCAAATGGTACCAAGCACGGTATGAAGTGGAAGATAAAAATAAAAAGGAACAAGGGGAAATTGTAAAGTCCATGATTAAATTGAGGCAAAAACACAAGTTTAATATAACCTGAGTTATATAAGATAGATATTTCAAAGTAGTTGTAGAGAGCTCATTTTTATCAGGAAGTAATCACTGTAACTGTTAAGAAATCACATGCCAATGACAGTGAAAATCACAAAGGACTATATGATATTAGTAGGGATGTGTCCAAATATCCAGGGCTGACATCCAGTGCACACGGTAAGCACAATGCCTAGGGCCCATTATACTTTCAGAGGCTCAAGAAATAATTTATTTTTTAAATCAAAAGAAAATAGGGGCGCCTGGGTGGCCTAGTCGGTTAAGCGTCTGACTTCAGCTCAGGTCATGATCTCATGGCTCATGAGTTCGAGCCCCGCGTCGGGCTCTGTGCTGACAGCTCAGAGCCTGGAGCCTGTTTCAGATTCTGTGTCTCACTCTCTCTCTCTGACCCTCCCCCATTCATGCTCTGTTTCTCTCTGTCTCAAAAGTAAATAAACGTTAAAATTTTTTTTTAAATTAAAATAAAATAAAATAAAATAAAAAAATAAATCAAAAGAAAATATTAATATAATTCAGTCTCTATAATATATGCCTTTATGCCAAAACAGTCATAAAATAGAACTTTTAAAATTTTAATGGAAAAGGTGTCCAATGAAAGAAAAAGTGCCTAGGACCCATGAAAACTGTAATGTGGCTCTGCAGATAGCTTTTAAGAATTCCCAAATTCATGAATATTATTATGAAGAATAACAAAGCCACAGCTGACATTTAGATGATTAATATTCTTCCAGACTCATCGACTAAAAAATTCCTTGCCCCTGAGGCTTCAGCCTTGAAACCCATACCACAGAAACAACTAATTGAACCAAGCAAAAAATCACCACATATGCTGACTATTGCAAATTCCTTGGAAAGAATCAAAATAATTATTATTATATGCTTGAGTGGCAGACTCTAATGGAATATGGGAGAAAGCAATTTTAAAAAGTTATACCAAAGTTTTAGCCAACGTGCATTAAAATAACCTCTAAGTACATTGTTCATGGCAAGTTGTAAAGCCATTGACATGAAAGCTCAGAATTTACTACCAGTATGATTTTTCTTATAATTACTGTATTTATATGCACCCCATTCCCTTCATTTATGATAGAAAAGAAGAAATATGTACAAGACTACATCAGTAAAGACCACATACAAATGGCCAACAAGCACATGAAAAAAATACACAAACTATTAATCATTACAGAAATGCAAATTAAAACCAAAATGAGATGTTATTTCAGACATAAAGTGATGACTATAATAATTAAAAAAAGACAGAAAATTTCAAGTGTTGGCAAGGATGCAAAAAAGTCAGAACACTTGCACGTTGCTAGTGGGAATGGTTCAGCTGCTGAAGAAAACAGTTCAGCTTTCCTCAAAAAGTTACAGAAGTACCATGTGACCCAGAAATTCTACTCCTAGTCATATAACCAAAGAATTGGAAACAGGTATTCAAACAAGTACATGCACATGCATGTTTATAGCCACACTATTGACAACAGCTAAACGATAAAATCATCCCAAATATCCATCAAGAGAATATTAATCAGTCACAAAAAACATGAAAAAAGTATATATGCTACAACATGGATGAAACTCAAAACCACGCTAAGAATCCAGACAAAAGATTATATATTATAAAATTCCATCAATATAGAATTCCTGAATATATAATATGAAGAATAAGCAAATCCATACAGACAGAAAACATATATGAGGGTACCAGGAGCAGAGAGAAGGGGGAAATGGGGAATAAGTGCTTAAAGGGTATTGGGTTTCCTTTTAGGGTACTGAAATGTTTTAGAACCAGAAAAAGGCTGTGGTTACACAACGTTGAAAAGTTACTAAATGCAACTACACTGCTTACTTTTAAATGGTAAATTTTACATTAGGTGAATTTTGCCTCAATAATAAAAAAAAGGCATTAAGTCACTTTGAAATGTTTAAGTCATTCTCTACATTCATCTTGAAGAGAGCACACAACGTGGGGGTAGAGTGGGCTAAAATGGAACGAAATAACAGAAAATTATAGCACAAATCTAACACATTCCTATTTTAGTAGTAAAGTACAACAACAAAGACATGTTCAGTAGTGATGAAGAGGACAATAACCAATAACAGCTGAATCTATAGCAGGGAGGTTTATAGAAAAGGAGAAAGAATTTACAAAAGACTATCTGAGAACTTGAATTGTCATTTCTTTACTTAAGACTAAAGAAGATGAAAACTCAATAGATTGATGACTGCCCTTGGACTTACCAGAGATTGGTTGATAAAATCAATTAGCAATGGTAAGTCAGTCAGTAGAGACAGCTAAGTAAAATGATTCTAGAACCATGAATGAAAGGCTGCAAAAACAGAGGTTTTTAAGGCTTTTATTTTAAATCTAAACCACCCCTTGAAGGTGAAACTACAAGTTGACACTCTGAGGAAAATGAAGTAACTAAGAAAAGTCTGGATAGAAGAATGGTTATATATTTGTGAATAAAATTCTATGATAAGAAATCACTTCAAAATTGGAATTCTATTATTATTCTAACACATCTTATTTAAGACTTCACATTGGTATGACTTAGAAGGTAAAAATTATATATATATATATATATATATATATATATATATATATTTAACAGAGGAATTGAAAATATATGAATTATATCTAAATAAGAAAATGGATTATAAACCATAAATGGAGGACCATTATACCACCTGAGTGAAAGAATGCCAGCAAGTAACCTAGAGCATAGCCGTGGCCTCTTGATTCAAACACCTGGTATCAGGAAAGGGTTCAGCAAAGTTTTTGTATAAAGGACCAGAGAACAATTACATTAGATTTTTCCAGCTACATAGTTTCTATTACAACAATTCAATTCTGCCACTGTAGGGCAAAAACAGCCAGAGACAGGGGTGCCTGGGTGGCTCAGTTTGTTAAGCATCTGACTCTTGATTTCAGCTCAGGTCATTATCTCATGGCTTGTGGGATTGAGCCCTGCATCAGGCTGCACACTGACAGTGAGGAGCCTGCTTAAGATTCTACCCATCTCTCTCTGCCCTCCCCCACTCATTCACCTTTTCGCTCTCTCTCTGAAAATAAATTTAAAAAATAATTATTAAAAAAAACAAGCCATATAAGGAAAATAATTGAAGATTTACTTCAATAAAATTTTATTTTCAATAACAAGCAGTAGACCATAGTTTGTCAAGGTGCCCAAAAGGTCAGGTAGCTATAAAATAACTTCCTTGTCTCTTAGTAGGCATGAATCTACTTGAGGTTGAAAGATTTATGTTGAAACCCATTCTCCACCAAATTATGATGAAAATAAAAATGATTCTGAGTGAAAAGAGACCCTAAAATCCATAGGCAGTAACATTCATACCTATTATTACACTACACAGTTTTTAGGACACCACAATGGGGAAAGCCTAATAGTAATAGGTCTTCCCGATTGAGGTAAACCCAGCACTACCTAGTCCTGCACAGGAGCAGGTGCACTGCTTCACTTTTATCCATGAAGGAAACTGCGTAATTGGACATCTGGGGATAGCTAAGAACAAAGATAAAGGATTGGTTGCTTACTACAGCTGACTTGCATTTGCAAGACTGGGAAAAGGTACACAACCCTGAGGCATTTCCCCCAGGAGGAAGGGGGAAGAGTGAGGAACACACATCCATAGAAAACTTTAAGTTGTCCATGTATAAAATCATGTCATATGCAAAAAGTGAAGGTTTGACTTCACCATTGCCAATTTTGTGCCTTTGATTTCTTTTGTTGCCTGATTGCTGATGCTAGAACTTCCAACACTATGTCAAACAACAGCGGTGAGAGTGGACGTGCTCGAACTGATACAAGAATTCAGCAAAGTCGCAGGATACAAAATTAATGTACAGAAATCAGTTGCATTATTATACACTAACAATGAAGCAACAGAAAGACAAATAAAGAAACTGATCCCATTCACAATTGCACCAAGAAGTATAAAATACCTAGGAATAAACCTAACCAAAGATGTAAAAGATCTGTATGCTGAAAACTATAGAAAGCTAATGAAGGAAATTGAAGAAGATAGAAAGAAATGGAAAAACATTCTGTGCTCATGGATTGGAAGAATAAATATTGTTAAAATGTCAATACTACCCAAAGCTATCTACACATTCAATGCAATCCCAACCAAAATTGCACCAGCATTCTTCTCGAACCTAGAACAAGCAATCCTAAAATTTGTATGGAACCACAAAAGACCCCGAATAGGCAAAGTAATATTGAAGAAGAAGACCAAAGCGGGAGGCATCACAATCCCAGACATTAGCCTCTACTACAAAGCTATAGTCATCAAGACAACACGGTATTGGCACAGAAACAGACACATAGACCAATGGAATAGAATAGGGACTCCAGAATTGGACCCACAAGTGTATGGCTAACGAATCTTTGACAAAGCAGGAAAGAATATCCAATGGAAAAAAAAGAGAGTCTTTTCAACAAATGGTGCTGGGAGAACTGGACAGCAACTTGCA
Organism: Panthera uncia; assembly: GCF_023721935.1. Taxonomy (NCBI): domain Eukaryota; kingdom Metazoa; phylum Chordata; class Mammalia; order Carnivora; family Felidae; genus Panthera; species Panthera uncia. The sequence goes on from NC_064817.1 coordinate 52,241,306, forward strand.
GATGAATGAAACTAGACCACTTTCTTTCACCATTCACAAAAACAAAGTCAAAATAGATAAAGGACCTGAATGTGAGACAGGAAACCATCAAAACCCTAGAGGAGAAAGCAGGGAAAAACCTCTCAGACCTCAGCGGCAGCAATTTCTTACTTGACACACCCCCAAAGGCAAGAGAATTAAAAGCAAAAATGAACTATTGGGACCTCATGAAGATAAAATTTTCTGCACTGGAAAGGAAACAATCACCAAAACTAAAAGACAACCAATGGAATGGGAAAAGATATTTTCAAATGACATATCAGACAAAAGGCTAGTATCCAAAATCTATAAAGAACTCACCAAACTCCACACCCGAAAAACAAATAATCCAGTGAAGAAATGGGCAGAAAACATGAATAGACACTTCTCTACAGAAGACATCCAGATGGCCAATAGGCACATGAAAAGATGCTCAAGGTCGCTCCTCATCAGGGAAATACAAATCAAAACCACACTGAGATACCACCTCACGCCAGTCAGAGTGGCTAAAATGAACAAAACAGGAGACTATAGATGCTGGAGAGGATGTGGAGAAAGGGAACCCTCTTGCTCTGTTGGTGGGAATGCAAACTTGTTCAGCCACTCTGGAAAACAGTTTGGAGGTTCCTCAAAAAATTAAAAATAGATCTACCCTATGACCCAGCAATAGCACTGCTAGAAATTTACCCAAGGGATACATGAGTGTTGCTGCATAGTGGCACTTGTACCCCAATGTTTATAGCAGCACTTTCAACAATAGTCAAATTATGGAAAGAGCCTAAATATCCATCAACGGATGAATGGATAAAGAAGATGTGGTTTATAGATACAATGGAATACTACTTGGCAACGAGAAAGAATGAAATCTGCCCATTTGTAGCAACATGGATGGAACTGGAGAGTGTTATGCTGAGTGAAATAAGTCATACAGAGAAGGACAGATTCCATATGTTTTCACTCCTATGTGGATTCTGAGAAACTTAACAGAAGACAATGGGGGAGGGGAAGGAAAAAAAATGTTAGGGAGGGAGGGAGCCAAACCATAAGAGACTCTTAAAAACTGAGAACAATATGAGGGTTGATGGGGGTGGGAGGGAGGGAGGGGTGGGTGATGGGTATTGAGGAGGGCACCTATTGGCATGAGCAATGCGTGTTGTATGGAAACCAACTTGACAATAAATTTCATATTAAAATAATAAATAAATAAAAAAAAATAAGTGGGTCTTTACTCAGACGGCCAGAGGGCTACAGGAAGCCAGACCACACTCTTAAAAAGACAGCACACTAAATAATTTTGCCTGAGACACAGCAAAGAAACATCAATTTAAAAAGTACCTGGAAACAGAGGAAGATGGTGGTAAGTAGGAAGACTGTAGGCCCACGAATACAACTAGATAATTATCAAGTCATCCTAAATAACCCAGAAATTGACCTAAAGACTGATAGAAAAAAACTCCATAATAAAGGGAAGAAAGAGGCCACCTCAAAGTAGGTAGGAAGTGTGGAGTCATGGTTTAAGGGACAAGGGGATCATGGGTACTATGGAGGAGAGGGAGACATGGTCACAGAGACGGGCATGTAAGAGAGGAACACACATGGGAATACACGAGAACATAATCCAAAGCCACTGGCTTGGTAAATGAGAGGGGCTGAATTTTGTGAGTTCTTGCAACCAGTGTGGCCTAAAGCCTAGAGTTTTAAATGACAGTGGGCTTGGCTAGTATGAGCTTGGAGGACATTGCACTGCTCCTGGAGAGAAGGAAGACAGCTGGCTGAGGGCAGAAAGCATGGAAACAATGATCTGAAAAACACCAGTGGCACACATGAAGGAGATTATTCAGAGTGCATCTCTCATAGGCAGCATTCACAGAGATGCCTATACTGGAACAGGGGAGCTGGCCAGCACCATTTTTCTCCCCCGTCCCCTCAGCATAAACATAGAGCCATCTGTAAGAAATAGTGCAGCACCAACACTAGCTCCCTAACTAGCTTACCTTGAGTGTCACCCCCCTGCACTCCAGGGGGACTGCATTTCTCAGTCATGTTTGCCTCAGTTCCAGTGTGGTGGGCCCCTCCTCAAGAAGAGCAGCACAAAACCCTGTCCACAGCATGACTCTGGACCTGAGAGTTCTCCAGGTTTTAAGTTCTAGTCCAAGTGGTGTCAGGTCTCATGTCACAAGGAGACCAGAGCACACCTCGTTAAAATTTGCCACATTCAAATAAAAAACTGTCCAATGCAGGCAAAAAGAGCCTCTGCAAATGACTTTCATGAAGGATGGAGCAGCTAAACCACAATAGAACACATGCAGCACACAACAGAGACACTCCCTGAACCTCCAGGCCATGGATAGTATATGACCTCTGCTTCCCAAAGTCATTACTCCCAGGAGCACGAAACATGACTAGCTCATCTAACACAGAGAAGAAGACAGAGACTTAGAAAAAATGTGAAGACAGAGGGATTTATCACAAATGAAACAGATAAGGCCACGTCAAGAGATCTAAGCAAAAAAAGATAAGTAACTTGCCTAGTGGAGATTTAATCATAAGGATACTCACTGGCCTTGAAAAAAGAATGGAAGGCTTCAGGGAGGCCTTTATTGCAGAGATAAAAGCATTAAAAAAGAGTCAGTCAGAAGAGAAAAATGTACTAACTAAAATTGGACACAGACTTGATGCAATGAACACAAAGTTGGAAGAACAAGAACAAATAAGTTCTATACAGGACAAAATAATGGAAAATAATGAAGCTGAACAAAAGAGAGAGAGAATTATGAAATCAAGAATAGACATAGGAAACTCAGTGACTCCATCAAATGTAATAACATTTGTATTTTAGCAGTCCCAAAAGAAGGAGAAAAAAGGGGCAGAAAATTTATTTGAGGAAACCATAGCCAAAAACTGCCCTAATCTTGGGAAGGAAACAGACATCCAGATCCAGGAGGCACAGAGAATTCCCATCAAAATCAAGAAAATCAGACCAACACAAAGATATATTGTAATTACAGGGGCAAAATATAGTGAGGAAAAAAACCTTAAAAAGCAATAAGACAAAAGAAGTTCTTAATTTACAAAGGAAGACCCATAAGGCTAGCTGCAGATTATTCAAAGGAAACTTGGCAAGCCGGGAGGGAGGGGCATGATATATTCAAAGTACTGAGTGGGAAAAATCTGCAGCGAAGAACACTATACACATCAAGGCTATCATTCAGAATAGGAGAGATAATGAGTTCCCCAGACAAGCAGAAACGTTTGTGATCACTAAACCAGCCCTGTAAAATGTATTAAAGGAGACTCTGCAAGTGCAAAGGAGAGACAAAAAGTGCCAAAAAAATATCAGAGAAATCTCCAGACCTAGTGACAAACAAGTAATAAAATACAAAAAAATACGTATCTATCAAGAATCACTTTGAATATTAATAGACTAAACTCTACAATCAAAAGACATAGTGTCAGAATGGATTAAAAAAAAAGACCATCTATATGCTGCCTACAAGATATTCAATTTATGTCTAAAGACACCTGCAAATTGAAAGTGAGTAATGGAGCAATATTTATTATGCAAATGGATGTCAAAGTAAGCCAGAGTAGCAATACTTAAATCAGACAAAATAGACTTTAAAACAAAGACTGTAACAAGAGACAAAGAAGGGCACTATACAGTAATAAAGGGGAAAATCCACCAAGATATAACGACTGTAAATATTTATGCACCCAACAAGGAAGTTCACAAATTTGTATAACAATTAATAACAAACATAAACTCACTGATAATAATACAATAATTGTAGAGGATGTTAACATCCCACTTCATTCTTTTTTTTTAAATATGAAATTTATCGTCAAATTGGTTTCCATACAACAACCCAGTGCTCATCCCAACAGGTGCCCTCCTCAATACCCAGCACCCACCCTCCCCTCCCTCCCACTCCCCATCAATCCTCAGATTGTTCTCAGTTTTTAAGAGTCTCTTATGGTTTGGCTCCCTCCCTCTCTAACCTCTTTTTTTTTCATCTCCCCCATGGACTTCTGTTAAGTTTCTCAGAATCCACATAAGAGTGAAAACATATGGTATCTGTCCCTCTCTGTATGACTTATTTCACTTAGCAGAACACTCTCCAGTTCCATCCATGTTGCTACAAAAGGCCATACTTCATTCGTTCTCATTGCCACATAGTATTCCATTGTGTATATAAACCACAATTTTTTTATCCATTTATCAGTTGATGGACATTTAGGCTCTTTCCATAATTTGGCTATTGTTGAAAGTGCTGCTATAAACATTGGGGTACAAGTTCCCCTATGCATCAGCACTCCTGTACCCCTTGGGTAAATTCCTAGCAGTTAACACCCCACTTGAAAACAATAGATCATCTACATGGAAAGTCAACAAGGAAACAATGGCTTTGAATGACACACTGCACCAGATTGATTTAACAGATATATACAGTACATTCCATCCTAAACCAGCAGAATACACATTCTTTTCAAGTGCATATGGAACATTCTCCAGAATAGAGCACATATTAGGTCACAAAACAGGCCTCAACAAATAAAAAATGATTGAAATCATACCATCATGTTTTCTGACTACAACAGTATGAAACTAGAAGTCAAGAACAAGAAAGTTTTGGAAATACCACAAATATGTGGAGGTTAAACAACCTGCTACTAAACAATGAATTGGTCAACGAAGAAATCAAATAAGAAATAAGAGAATACATGGAAACAAATGAAAATGAAAACACAACATTCCAAAACATTTGGGATGCAGCAAAAGTGGTCCTAAGATGAAAGGATAAAGCAATACAGGCCCACCTCAAGAAGTAAGAAAAATCTAAAATACACAACCCACCATTACACCTAAATGAGCTAGAAAAAGAAAAACAAATAAAGCCTAAATCCAGTGGAATGAAAGAAATAATAAAAATTACAACAGAAATAAATGATATAGAAACTAAAAAACAATAGAACAAATAAATGAATTATGAGATAGTTATCTGAATAAACAAAATGATAAACCTCAAACCAGACTTACACAAAAGACCAGAGAAGGGTCCAAATAAATAATATCACAAATGAGAGAGAAGAAATACAAACTAGCACCATGGAAATACAAACAATTATGAAAGAAAATTATTAAAAACTATATGCTAACAAATTGGACATCCTGGAAGAAATAAATTCCTAAATATATATATATATATATATATATATATATATATATATATATATAGTCAAATGGAAACAGATAGACATAGAAAACTTGAATAAACCAATAACCAGAAAGGAAATTGAATCAATAATGAAAAAGCTGCCAAAAAACTCCATGGCCAGATGGCTTCAGAGGAAAATTCTCCTAAACATTTAAAGAAGAGTTACACTGATTCTTCTCAAATTATCCCAAAGAAAAGTACAGAAATGGAAGAAAAACTTCCAAATTCTATGAGGCCAGCATTAGGGTGATACTAAAACCAGATAATGACTCCATTAAAAAAGAGAACTACAGGCCAATATCTCTGATGAACATAGATGCAATAATTGTCAATAAAATACTAGCAAATCAAGTCCAACAATATATTTAAAAAACTCATTCACTACCATCAAGTGGGATTTATTCCTAGGTTGCAAGGGTAGGTCTATATTTACAAATCAATCAATGTGATACATCACGTTAATAAAAGAAAGGATAAGAACCATATGATCCTTTCAATAAATGCGGAAAAAATGTTTTACAAAGTACAACATTCATTCATGATAAAAACCCTCAACAAAGTAAGTTTAGATGGGACATACCTCAACATAATTAATGCCATATATGAAAAACCCACATCTAGTATCATCCTCAACGTGGAAAATCTGAGAGCTATTCCTCTACAGTCAGGAACAAGACAGGGATGTCCACTCTCACTACTGTTATTTAACATAATCCTGGAAGTCTCAGCCACAACAAACAGAAATAAATGGCATCCATATGGGCCAGGAAGAAGTCAAATTCTCAGTATTTGCAGATGACATGATACTACAGATAGAAAACCCAAAACACTCTCACAGAAAACTGCTAGAACTGATAAATTCAGTAAAGTCACAGGATACAAAATCAATGTACAGAAACCTACTGTATTTCTGTGTACCAATAATGAAACAGCAGAAAGAGACATTAGAAATCAATCATGTCATATAATCCCAGAAGTAATTACATCACAATAGGAAATGCACAATAACAGAAATTGTGTGAAGTATAGAACTAGTAGAGAAGAGGAAGTGATTACCTGTTTTGGGTAAGATGAGATTTGGCTTCAGTGGACACAGAACATAAATCTAATAGATGAACAAGAATTCAAAAGGTGGACAAATATGGAAGTATGGCCAAACTGCCTGAACCTAGAATGCACATATTTTTTTTATTTCTGAGATGACAGTTTCCCCAGTAGAGGGAGACCACAATATGCTCTAAAAAAGGAATGAATCAAGTGGGTGATGGGCATTGAGGAGGGCTCCTGTTGGGATGAGCACTGGGTGTCTTATGGAAACCAATTTGACAATAAATTTCAAATTAAAAAAAAAGGAATGAACCAAAAAATAAATGGGGTGGGAAGAATAATAAAAATTGAACTACCTAACCAGGTAAGAATAGCCTGAAGAATAGCCAGAAGAGTGAAACATTTATTGCTTTACTTTAATTCTGAGCAATAAAAATGGTTATTGTTAAATGTGTCTATTATTTTCGGGTTTCATGCTTTTAGTCATGATTTATTAGTTCTCTTGTCTGTATTCTATATAATTTTGAGTTATTAAGAATTTTAAGTTAGTAAGTCCATGTTAACAAAGTGAGACTTAATTACAGTTTTGGCTCTCAAAGAAATGGAATTTTTAAACAATCAGGAATTACCTTAACAGCACTAGTTAGGAAATTTGCCTAATAAACCTCTGTCATCCTTTAAAGTGAAGTAACCTTGTAATAGGAAATCTGCCTAATAAACCTCCGCCATCCTTTAAAGGGAAGTAACCTTGTAATAACCAACATGCTTTTTTTGCCAATATAACTTCCTTGTTTCCCACTTCCTTCTGCCCATGAATGTCTGTTATTTTGTACAGCTCCCCTGAGCTCCTTTCTATCTTCTAGATTGGATGATGTCTGATTTGAATTGACTTTTACTCAAATACACATAAAGTTATTAATATGCCTCAGTTTATCTTTTAACAGTTCTTGTGTCAGAAATGGGATTTGAAGAGGAAACCCACCCCCAAAGACTTCCAGGAACAACAAGCAACCACACAAAGGTACCCACTGAGTCCCCTGAGCTTGCTGCTTTCTTGCTGCCTCTGGAGGTTGTGGGTAAGTTCTTCTTGGATCCTAGCTCTACAGCCTTTGCATTGAGGGATTTCAGACTTTGAACATTTATTTTTCTGGACCGAGCCTAATGTAGAAACCAGCCTGGGTCGAGCATCAGACTGAGACTGACTTGGAAACCAGACTAGATGGGGTCAGACTGAGACTGACTTAAGCTGGACTGGGTCCAGTATTAGGCCTCAGATGAATGAAATTGTATTCAAAGGATGAACAAGTATGTTAAACTTAGTAAAATATTCTTGAATTTCAATGGCCAGTATGGAGAACTTTTAACCTAACTAAGCTTATCCATGTAGGTAGGTGGTGTTCTAGAGAAAAATGGGATCTAGCCAAGCACACATCATAAACAGTGGAAGGAGAATTATTTTTCCTCCTCTACAGTTTCTTGTGGCCATGATAACACCCACTGGGACACCCCACTCACTCCAGAGCCTACAGATGGGATCCTAGAAAAATGGGCAGAAGCCAGAAAAGGGTGAGAATTCTTACCAAATTCAGCTCTCACAGAACTCTATCTGTAGTGTATGGTTGAGAGAGAAAGGTAAACATTTACAGTGTCCCTTCATTATTAAATTTAGATTGGTAGTATTAAACATTTGTAAGAATTAAAATTGTGAATTGTGACTCATGACTTTGCTTTCAGATACTTTTGCCATTGGTTGTTGATCTTTAGCATGGACAGCCATTGCCTTCTTCTTTTGCCTTGTTTTGTGACCTGAGATCTTGGCTTGGCAATAGTCAGGTTGGGGATCTCCCAAATTTGGCCAGACAGAAATGTGGGCTGTACTCCATTTATGGCTAACTATGGCTGAAGAGAAATTCAGGTCACATTCCATTTGCATCTAGGGTCCTACCAACTATTACCTACTCTCAGAGGAATTGCCTGTTTCTTTCTTTTGGCTATTTTGAGAGTAGCTCTGGATTGTGGGAGGATAGTATCCTTTGCACCCTCTTTTAAGACACCTCTTATGCCTAAAGGGTTATTCAAGACTTCCAGGAATATTTGCTATTTGCCCCAGTTGAAGCCTGGCAAGATATTTGAAAGAATTTTTTTAACTCTATGGTCAGAAGGTGGCCAAATTGGAAGTTTATATTCAGAGCCTAATAGAAAGGTTTTTTTTTTTTTTTAGGCCTTCTCTCCTAAGCTAAAATGAAAGATGTAAGACCTCCTTTTGTGTCTGTCTTCACAGTTATGAATGTCTGTGTATATGTTATAGATGTGTGATATTTTTCGACCTCTAGGTGATATTGCCAAAATTAATTTATAAAGAACTCTATTTAACTGGCTTAAAGACAAACAAGAATTTATATAAATCAAGTATACTCTCAGAAGTACAGAAGTAACCCAAATATTTTTCATGTTCATGTGATCTAGGATAATATTCAGTAAATAAAGCTCTTCTAAGTTTGGTTTAATTAAAATAGGAATGTCTTTAATATTATCAGCATTAAATATAATATTTTATTGTACTTAGGTTTACTAAAAGTCAAATAAACGCATGTTATTTCTGTTACAGAATCTATCAGCAAGAAAGAGAACTTAATATGATTGTTAGCTATGTAATAACTCATAAAATTTTCCATGACTGATTTAAACATAATTGTTAAGAACAAGTAAATTAAATAGATGTAAGGAAAAAGTTTATAAACAGGTTTCTAGTTATGGAATGAATAAGTCATAGGAATAAAAGGCACAGCATAGGAAATATAGTCAATGATATTATAAATAGAGTATTATATGGTAAAATATGGTAGCTATAATTGTGAGAATAGCATAATGTATAGATATGAGAAATCACTATGTTATACATCTGAAACTAAGATAACATTGTGTATCAACTATACTCAAAAATAAATAAATAAATAAATAAATAAGAAATTTAACAATAATTATACTTTATGGTATGTCTATTTAAAAACAGTTTCCTAAATCTTTTTGGTAAGATAAAACATTGAAGTTATACTGAGATAAGTTAAGTAATGGATATTCATTGAATATCCAGATCATTTCCAAATAAGATAAAACAGTGAAACTCAATTACTAAACATAGGTTTATCTACCTTTGGCTTGCTTCTATAGAGGAGCACATATATGAGTCTATAATTAAACATGTTTTATGCCAGTCTGGAAAATTCACTATGAGGAAGAAGATACTTCTAGAAATCATGAAATGTATTTATAAGTTTTCCAGTCTATTATTGTTTACTTCTTGTTTTTTACTAGAAATTAAGAATTCTCAGGATTAAGAATTCTAATTAATATATGTAATTAAAACTACTAGAAATACTAAGGGTTTTAAAAACAAGCTATTAGGGAACCTGGGTGGCTCAGTCACTTAAGCGTCTGACTTTGGCTCAGGTCATGATCTCATCGTTCATGGGTTTGAGCCCCGCATCGAGCTCTTTGCTGACAGCTCAGAGCCTGGAGCCTGCTTCAGATTGTCTCCCTCTTTCTCTGCTCCTCCCCTACTCATGCTCGCTGTCTCTCTCTCAACAATAACCATTAAATAAATAAAAGAATCTATTATATCAATAGTGTACTTATGTAAAACTAAAGCTAAAAATTTTCCTTCATATGCTAAAAGAACAAAATTTTCTTAGATTATTGGTCTCTTCTTGATAATAACTTATGAAAAGACTTTCTTTACCTTTTAATAAAGTACTTCACATGGAAAGCAAAGATTTTGTTTCTAATCAAAATAATTTACTATACTTCACATTGTCTTGATCAGGGCTTTAATCAAGAAAACCCAGTCTTCTCAATATTAAGAGAGTTAATTTTTATTCACAACTATGTAGCCTTCTGTGTTTCCTTTATTCATCTTCTATATCACTTTGGCTAAATATATAAAGTATTATTTCATAATGATCTTTGATCCTTTTTAATAAAATGTCTAAACCTTTGACATCTTCTCAAAATCAAATTCTAAATGGAGTTTTTTTGACCTCAAACTAACTTTGATATTTCTCAAAGGGTCCTTGGAAAATCTCAAAGGATTTGTCTCTCACCTTGTATAAGAGAAATGTTAAACTAATTAGGCTTATTTGGTATGTTAAATTATATGTGGAATATTGTTAAATAAATGATGATAAACCTTCTTAGGGTATATTGTATGGATGCATGTTATTGATATAACTGATCTAGAAATCATGTGAAATTCTTAAAAATCTGATACATCTTGGTATAATGTCATCAGTCTTCATTGTAGTAATTATCATATAATGTTATATGTTACAGAAATAACCAAATTTCCTTGACAATTCTATTATAATGAACTATCATCAGATTGTTAACCATGGGCATTTGTAAGTCTTTTGCCATTTACAGACATTTATTCTGATGCTTTTGCAAAAGCACTTCATCTTCAGAAAGATTCATGGAAAGACCTCTGACAATTACTGTAGAATACAGACTTCTGATAACTTTAACATAATAAAACTGAACTGTGCAAGAATGTCCAGAACAAATGGAAAAGCAGGATACAAGCAGAACAACAATAACATGAGGATGGATGAACTGATGAGGATGATTATAATTTTTAAAAACTTTTTCTTTGAAACATTGCTGATTATTCCTTAATGTTGTTTTATCCAGATTTAAGGAAAACGTTTTCTCTTTTCTCTTAAGCTACCTATGACTTACAGTAATTTTGTAGAGTATCACTTTTTAAGCAGAATTTAAACATTTACTTTTTCTCTCTACCTGATTTCTCCAGAATTTGGAAACTTAATGAATTTTCTTATTTTCAAGGCAATATAGTTATTTAAGTAATTTCAATAAGAATCTGTTCTCCTCCTGGGACTCCTGGGTGGTTCAGTTGGTTAAGCAACCTACTCTTGGTTTTAGCTCAGATCATGGTCTCACCGTTCATGACTTCCAGGCCTGCATCAGGCTCTGTGCTGACAGCTGACAGTGCAGAGACTGCTTGGGATTCTCTATCCCCCTCTTTCTCTGCCCCTCCCATGCTCTCTCTCTCTCTCAATATAAATAAACTTAGAAACAAGGATCTGTTCTCTTCAGACACAACTGGAAGACATTGGTTATGTTACCAATGCTTTGACTAGAATGTTATATTTGAGAATATGCATAGAACCAAATATGAACAGACAGCTTTAAGAAACTAAGGTTGACTTTATGCAATCAATAAAGCCCTTGGGAAAAACCAGCCTGGGACCTTGTTTACAGGATTCTTGCCAGTCTAACAAGGTGAGTAAATAAGGTCACTTCCTGACAGGCCCAGGGACCTCAGGATCTCCTGGGGAGTTCATGAAGAAAGGAATCCATCCAAATCTAAAGGTATTCCAGAAGTCTGATGGTGAGTGTTTGGCTTGGTTTCTTAGTCTGGAGAGGGTTTTAAAAGTCCAATCTAAGATTCTTTATGAAAAGTTCCAGCATAGCAGATTTAAAAAGAGCCTATACAGTCAATCACTATTCTTGCTGTACTTATGTAAATAACCAGGACAGTGGAATGAGACTAAATTTATTTTGCAAACAAATTAGTCTTACTAGGATTATCTTTGATAGAAATGAGGGTGATTGTAGAGAAAAAGAAGGTTTCTGCAGAAAATTATGACAAAAGTCTGTAAATGTCAACTTATAGCCCTGCTCATTGCCATTGATATTTTGTTATGTAATTCTACACTGGACTGGATTCTAAATTCTGCTAGTTTCCTCAATTATCCAGGCTACAAGCTACAATTTTCCAAACATTTATAACTTCCTCCAACTTTTCTAATTTGGAATCATTTAGAATAAAGAGTGCTCTTGAACCTCCTTGGAAGGGACTATACCAGGTCCTCCTCACTACCCAGACAGAAATAAAACTTCAGGAACCTGAACTTTAGGTCCAAAACTCCCAATTAAAAAAAAAAATCTCCAGACTCTTGGAGCTGCATACCAGCTGCAGATATAAAATTAATACTGACTAGGGAGGTTCCCCCACAGAATCAGATTGCATCCTGAGGTAAACAGCTGTCCCAAGTTGCAGATCGAGATCTTCATCTCCAACAGTAAGCTTTTATTCCTTTTGCTTTTCACTTCTTACTTTTCTTCTCTGTTAATGCACAGGAAGGTAATGCTCCTTAACTCTGGTGACTATACCTGAATCTACTGCTCAAACAATAGCTGCCAAACAAAAATCCCTAGATTCTATGGCCAAAATTGCTTTTAATATCCCTTGATTATCTTTTAGCTGTGCAAAGAGGTGTTTTTGCTATGGCCAATACCAAATGCTGCAACTGGACTGACACTTCTGGGGAAGTTGAGATTCAGCTACAAAAGATTACTGAACAAGTTAGTTGGATTAAGAGATCAGCTTCTTCAATGGGGTCTTTCTTTGACTTATTTGATTCTGATGGGTTTGGGTCTTGAGAACCATGGCTCTGATGTACACTCCAGACCTTGGGAATTATCTTGCTTCTAATAATCATAGTAGTTTCCCTGTACACGTGTATTCTCTCAAAAGCTTTAAGTGCATGCTCACATCTGCTAATCACCAGGAAAATTACCCACCTAAGATCAGAATGTCAGAAAAGGAGTGAAGAGAATGACCAACTTAAAGCATGTGAACCTGATGTGACCTGTGAATACCAGATAGATTCAGCAAAAAACAAAATAAAACAAAACAAAACAAAACTGTGAGCACTCCAATGCAGTAGCTGGGAATAGCACTAATGCCTTAAATTTTTATCACATCCCTCAGTTAGGCTGAAAGTCTATTCAAAGCGGGGGGGGGGGGGGCTTGTTTAAGAAAATAAGACAACAGGCCAAAAATGAAGTCACTTGTGTTAATCACCACATTCTCCAAACTGAAACTTAATTATTATTTTGGCTTTCCCAGTAATGGAATCTTAAACAAGTCCATCAGGAATCACCTGATTAGCACTAGTTAGGTTATATGCCTGACAGACCCCTGTCATCCCCTAAAGGAAGGTAACCTTGCAATAAGCAAACTACTTTTACCCAATATAACTTCCTGTTGTTGCTCTCATCTGCCTATAAAAGTGTTTGATTTTGTACAGAGCCTTTCAGCTCTTTTCAATCTGCTAGATTGAATGATGACCAATTCAAATTGATTTTTGCTCAAATTAGCTCTAAAAATTTTTAGTATGCCTCAGTTTATATTTTAGCAGTAGGTGTACTGACCATGGAATGTAATATTGTAAGTGCAAGTACAGACTGATTAATCTGTGAAATCAATTTAGAATGTATACTCACACAACAATGGGACACACTGAGTATTTTTATTCTACAAATTTTGCTGATTTCTAATTTTTAATTTATTTGAAAAAGTATGTGGAACTCTGCTAAATGTAACTGACAATTAATTACTTGTACCACTATTAAAGGTACATGAAAATACATGAATATGGAACTATAGTTGGATTTTGCTGTGGCCAGTACTGTGTCATAAGCTTTGTGTCTTTTAAGGTTATCATTATAGCATTCATTCATTCCACAAATATTTCCTCTATCAGCCATTGTGCAGGATACTAGATTCCTAGAGATCCAAGCATTTGGTTAAAAAAATACAGATAGAAAAATACTAGAGCATGTACTAGCTACCTGAGAATTCTGTAAATTCAGTTTTCCCAGATGACAGCTAGGTTTGATCCAGAGAAAACTAGTCTCTCACTTCTGATTGACTTGTTACTTGTAACTGAAAGGGTCTCCAATATGAGCTAATGGGAGAAATTTTATGAAAGTAAATTGATAGTCAAAGTATATCAGAATTGAAGGCAAGGAATATGTGAAGAATGAGACACACACACAAAAAAAAGATAAAGCGAGGTAAACAGCAGCCATAAACACTAATGTCTATCATACAGTAGACATTCAATAAACACTGGATGAACCAATGAAAGAAATGGGGTGAACTGTAATACTGGTCTAAAATGAGAAAGGGGTTCATAAATCTAGATAGGAGGAGGCAGAAGACAAGCAAAAAGAGTGGGAAGAAAATGAGAAGCAGTAGAGTTCAGATAGAGGAAACAAAGTATATACTCCACATCAGAAAAAAGAATACTTTTACATTACCTCAAAGTTAATATATTCTTCTTATGTGCTTCATATAAATAGTACAAAAGACTTTGGTTCAAGAAGCAGTCTGTTTTTTCAAAAGGGAATTCAAAATATTCAAAAGGGAATACTGTGATTTCTCTTTTCCAATTGCCTGTAATGCTTTATGTGCTAGTGATGCCAAAACAAATATATTTGGAGCTTGATGTTAAATAGATGCAATATGCCAACCCTACCAGTTTTCATGATATGTGAACAAAATTGTATTGCTATGTATGATTTGAGGGAACCATTTCAGGCCTCTTGAAGCCTGTAACAAAATCAGTAGGATACTGAGAATGGCATATTTTTTTAGCTTATTAAATATTAGGTAAAAGAACATAGTGATACTATACACAGAATTCTAAACAGTTAATAGTTATATTGCACAGAATTCTAAACAGTTAATCTGAGTTCAATAATTTTTCAGAGACTAAATATTCTGGGCCATGCTATAAACCCTTTTATATATATAAAAAAGTGTCCTTTGGCTTACAAAATAGGATGTAAATGGCTAGGAATAAGACAATGTGAATTTTTAAAAGTCAAGAATATAAAGAGATAAATACAAGCAAATATTGAGGCACTAATGATGTAATATGTAATGCAAAAATTCCATACTTGACATTACTAGATGTTGTAGCACTCTAAAATACTAACAGGGTTGGTTTGTCATGGCTACATGGTTATGGAAGGTAAGCTATGCATCAAAGACAAAAAATACATGCTTTATCCAAACTGCAGCTTTCCACACTCAATTTGTTTTCTGACTCTGCGAAAATTTTGCTTACCAGATAGTTCACTATAATTCACAAAAGAAAGAATAGCAGGTTTGCAGACAGATAAAAGCAATTAAGTTTAATTTTGGACATGTAAAATACACATATCTTTGGAACATCTACATACGGAGAGAGTCTGAACCAATTCCAGTTCTGATTCCTTCAGCCCTTGGAGCCTTATTACCTCAGGCATGATGAGTTTTGTTCATTTATCAAAGTGTGCTATACAGATATGATCATTCCAATGTGTCATGACGTAAATATGTTTGGGAAGCACAGGTCCAGTGAGAACTGAATAAATGACTTTAGAACTCATGAGATGATGTCTAGACTAGAGATTTTTGGGTGCTGCAAGCACAGAGGTGCTAGTAAACCCACACAGAAGGATTTCAACTCCAGGCCATGATGGAGTAACTGGTACTAGACTTGCTTTTCTACTTTAACAATTAGAACCCTTGACATAATATTAGAAAGAGTTGTTTGTAGTCATTTAGCTATGAAGCATGGGAGTATGACTCTCAAAAAAAGGGGAAACAAAGTCCTACCATTACCACAGGTTGCTACCTGAATGCACTTTCTGAAGGATAGCACAGCGAATGAGAACTCAAGCTGACATAGAAGTCTTATTAAGTAGAAGAGACAAAGTTTAGAGTTCAGAGAGACTTGGGCAGAAAGAATTTGCATGGCAGTGTACCAGAAAAGAGGGAGCTATATAAAGGAAGAATATTAAAAGAAAAAGAAAGAAAAAGAAAAACACCTTATTCTATGGGCCCTATGGATACTATCATTGAATACTAAGCCATGAATGGCCAAGATACAAATCTTCATAGATTTTATCAGGGAATTTAAACTGAACAATCAATAAGAATGAAGAGACAAAAGAAGTCAGGCCTTAGTAGTACACCTAACCTAGCCAGTAAAAGATACTTTATATTTGTACTAACAAGCTTAAAAAGAAGCCCCTAATGAACCAAGCTGATCTACAAATAACTACCTATAAAAGAAAATTCAGTAGTCTTTAAAAGAAGTCAACAAAATCAGGACATGCAAAACCCATAATTTTATAATTTAATCAAAATTACTAGATATAGTCATAAGAGGAAAGTACATAGCAATAGAGGTCTACCTGAAGAAGCAAATTAAATGTCAAATAAACAGCCTAAATTTACACTTAAAGGAGCTAGAAAAAGAACAAATGAAACCTCAGCCCAGCAGAAGAAGGGAAATAATAAAGAGAAGAAATAAATTATAGAGAAACAACAACAACAACAACAACAAACAATAGAACAGATCAATGAAATAGATCTTTTAAAAAATTAATGAAATTGATAAACCCCAACCAGACTTATTAAAAACCAAAAGACAAAAGACCCAAATAAATAAAATCACAAAAGATAAAGGAGAAATAACAACCAACACCAAAGAAGAACAAACAATTATATGAGAATACTGTGAAAAACTATATGCTAACAAATTGGACAACCTGGAAGAAATGGATAAATTCCTAGAAACTTACAAACTACCAAAACTGAAACAGGAAGAAAAAGAAAACTTGAACAGACCAATAAACACAAAAAAATAGAATCAGTAATCAAACGTCTCCCAACAAACAAAAGTCCAGGGCCAAATGGCTTCACAGGTGAATTCTCCAAACATGCAAAGAAGAATTAATAACTGTTCTTCTCAAACTGTTCCAAAAAACAGAAGTGGAAGGGAAACTTCCAAATTCATTCTTGAGGCCAGCATTACCTTGATACCAAAACAAGATAAAGACTCCACTAAAAAAAGAGAACTACAGGCCAATATCCCTGATGAACATGGATGCAAAAATTCTCAATAAAATACCATCAAGCCGAATTCAACAGTATATTAAAAGAATCATTCACCATGACCAAGTGCGATTTATTTATACCACATTAATAAAATAAAGGATAAGAAACATATGATCCTTTGAAAAGATGCAGAAAACGCATTTGACAAAGTACAATATTCATTCATGATAAAAACTCTCAAATAAGGAGGATTAGAGGGAACACTACTCAACATAAGAAAGGCCAGCCATGTAGGAAAAACCCACAGCTAATATCATCCTGAATGGGGCAAAACTGAGACCTTTTCCTCTACAGTCAGGAACAAGAAAGGGATGTCCACTCTCACCACTGTTATTTAACATAGTACTGGAAGTCTCAGCCATACCAGTCAGACAACAAAAAGAAATAAAAGACCCAGATTGCAAGGAAGAAGTCAAACTTTCACTATTCGCAGATCACATGATATTCTATGTAGAAAACCTGAAAGACTGTACCAAAAACTTGCTAGAACTGATACACGAATTCAGTAAAATCACAGGATATAAAATCAACATTCAGAAATCTGTTCCATTTCTATACACCAACAGTGAAGCAGCAGAAAGAGAAATCAAAGAATCAATCTTATTTACAACTGCATCCAAAACCACAAGATATCTAGGAATAAATCCAACCAAAGAGGTAAAAGATCTGTACTCTGAAAACTATAAAATACTGATGACAAAAATTAAAGATTACACAGAAAAATATTTTGTGCTCATGGATTGGAATAATAAATATTTTGAAAATGTCTATACTCCCCAAAGCAATGTACACATTTAATGCAATCCCTATCAAAATACCACTAGCACTTCTCACAAAGCTAGAACAAACAATCCTAAAACTTCTATGGAACCACAAACACCTGGAATAGCCATAGCAACCTTGAAAAAGAAAACCAAAGCTAGAGGCATCAGAATTCTGGACTTCAAGTTATATTGAAAAGCTGTTGTGATCAAGACAGTATGGTACTGGCACAAAAAAATAGACACATCAATCAACAGGACAGAATAGAAACCCCAGAAATAAATCCACAACTATATGGTAAATTAATCTTTGACAAAGCAGGAAAGACTATCCAATGGAAAAAGGACAATCTCTTCACAAATGGTATTACGAAAATAGGTAATCTACATTCAAAAGAATAAGACTAGACCACTTTCTTACACCATACATAAAAATAAGTTCAAAATGGATGAAAGGCCTAAAAAAAAAAAACCCATAAAAATCCTAGAGAACACACCTAGAGAACAACTTTGACGTCAGCTGTAGCAACTTCTTACTAGAATGTCTGTTGAAGCAAGGGAAACAAAAGCAAAAATAAACTACAGGGACTTCATGAAAATGAAAAGCTTCTGCACCGTGAAGGAAATAATCAACCAAACTAAAAGGTAACCTAGGGAATCAGAGAAAATATTTGCAAATGACATATTGGATAAAGGGTTAAAGAACTTATAAAACTCAACACCCAAAAAACAAATAATCCAGTTAAAAATGGGCAGAAGATATGAACATTTTTCTTATTTCTTTAATTTTAAAACGTTTATTTATTTTTGAGAGAGAAAGAATGCAAGAGGGGAAGGGACAGAGAAAGAGGGAGACGCAAAATCTGAAGCAGTCTCCAGGCTCTCAGCTGTTAGCAACAGAGCCTAACATGGGGCTCGAACCCATTTACCGGGAGATCATTACTTGAGCCGAAGTCAGTCGCTCAACTGACTGAGCCACCCAGGCACCCAGAACAGACATTTTTCTAAAGAAGACATCCAGAGAGCTAACAGAAACTTGAAAATATGTTCAACATCACTCATCATCAGGGAAATACAAATCAAAACTACAATGAGATATCACATCACATTAGTCAGAATGGCTAAAATTAACAACACAAGAAACAACAAGTGCTGGCAAGGATGTGGAGAAAGGGGAACTCTCTTGCTCTGTTGGTGGTGATGCAAACTGGTGCAGCCACCATGGAAAACAGTATGGAGGTTCCTCAAAGAGATACAGGTAGAAATATACTATGACCCAGCAATTGCACTATTAGGTGCTTATCCAAAAAATATGAAAATACTAACACAAAGGGATACATGCACCCTGATGCTTATACCACCATTATGAACAATGGCCAAATTATGGAAACAGCCCAAATGTCCACTGACTGATGAATGGATAAAGAAAAGGTGGCACACGTGCACGCGCGCGCGCGCACACACACACACACACACACACACACACAGGAATATTATTCAGCCTTAAAAAGGAATGAAATCTTGCCATTTGCAACTATGTGGATGGAGCTAGGGAGTATTATGCTAAGCAAAGTAAGTCAGTCAGAGAAAGACAAATACCATATGTTGTCACTCATATGTGCAATTTAAGAAACCAAACATATGAGCATAGGGGGAAAACCAGAGAGGCAAACCAAGAAACAGATTCTTAACTATAGAAAACAAAGTAATGGTTTTTAGAAGGGAGGTGCGTGGGGGGACAGGTGAAATAGGTGATGGGATTAATGAGTACACTTGTGATTAATGAGTATACTTGTGTATGGAAGTGTTGAATCACTATATTATGCACGTGAAACTAATATTACACTGTATGTTAACTGGAATTTTTAAAGTTAAAAAAAATTACTAGACATACAAAATTGAAAAAAATGTGACACATAACCAGGTTAATATTTATTCATTAGGAAAACAGGTAGAAGAAGTAAAGGGGGACAGAGATGGAATGCTTGAAAATACCCAAACAAGATTGAGAAGATGGGAAGAATAAAAAGGAGCTGACAAGAGTCACTTGAAAGGTTTCATAGAAGATTTTAGAAAAATCAAAAGATGTTGAGTCACAGAAGTCACATAGGGAGAAAGCTACAAAAAGGAGGGAGTGGTCAACAAGGAGATCAAGCAAGATAGAAACTGAAAATTGTCCCCTAGATTTCACAGATGATACCTTCTAAGCCTGGTGAAAATATTTTCAGTGGAGAGGCTGGGGTAGAAGCCAGATTGCAAAGGCTTTGATGAGTGAGTATGATGTGGAGAAGAGATGCTAGTTGTTTCTTCAAGGCAAGATTGTCTCTGACACAGGGTTGGCAAATATATGTACATTTCTCCTTTGAAAATATTTTTTAAAACATTCTACAACCATTGCTAAAGCAATGTCTCATTTCTTTTATAGTCACATTTCTTTCAATACACAATTTCCAATGAGAATAATGAAATTAATTTGTTACCAAAAAAGGCATTCAGCAGCTTCTGAACCTGGATATTGCTGCCCACAGTACGGTACAATCCTTCTGTCTTGATCCCTAGGGAAAAGAAAATCAGGTCAGTTTTGTTTATACAGCTAGAGCTTTCATTTCCCTCTAGGTAGAAAAAGTAGGTACTTTCACCCTGGCATCAATTCAAACAAGAAAGGGTCTCCTACTCTCTCCTAGCTTTCTAGCCCTCCCCTGCAATAGGGGGCCAGTTTTGAAGCAGCTCTCCAAATTATTCTCTCCATACTTTCATTTGGATTATACGGAGGTTTCATTAGTGTGAACAGAAGAGAATATACACTCTAGTAAATAGAAAAATATGGTTAGGTTGATAGCAGCAGATGGCTGAGAATAGTGCTGCCATCTTGGAAAGGAGCTAGAGTTTAACTGATAAAGGAGGAAATATCAATCATCAAGCTGCCCATGAGCAGCAATATAAAGGAAGAAAGGCCTGAACTATGGCAAATGTGAAACAAAAGGCTATTTTGTGTATGGGGAAAGATTAAAGCAACATTTCAAGGAAAAAAAGAGGCTTGGCTCATATACTACATGCCCACATTCTAAATATTCCCAGAGAGAATCTAGAGAGTATCATGAACATGGAAAAACACAGATTCCACATTTGTCTGAGTTAAGCTTTGCACCCCATCAATTTTTTTAAATTTATTTATTGAAATTCAAGTTAGTTAACATAGAGTATAGTATTGGTTTCAGGAATAGAACCTAGTGATTCACCACTTAACATATAACACTCAGTGCTCATCCCAACAAATGCCCTCCTTAATACCCATCACCCATTTAGCCAGAAATTTTTAAACCAATATGTATTACAGCAGAAATTGAACTCTTATTTATTTGTGATGGAACCATCATAACACTACTTGAGGAGTGCCCATTAGTAGTTCAGAATACTTTAAAAGCCATTTGAAGCTCTTTGCCTTGTTTCTGAAATACAAGAAGCTGTACATATTTAATAGATATAACTTGGTGAGTTTGGAGATAAATGAAACCATCACCATAATCTATGCATAAACATATCTATCACCTTTAAAAGTTTTCTGCTGTCCTCTTTTTTCTTTAGTATTTTTTCCAATAAAAACTCAATACAAAATCTACCGTCTTACCACATTTAAGTCTGCAATACAGTATTATTTTTTTTAATGTTTATTTATTTTTGAGACAGAGAAAGACAGAGCATGAATGGGGGAGGGTCAGAGAGAGAGGGAGACACAGAATCTGAAGCAGGCTCCAGGCTCTGAGCTGTCAGCACAGAGCCCGACGCAGGGCTCGAACTCACGGACCGTGAAATCGTGACTTGAGCCGAAGTCGGATGCTTAACCGACTGAGCCACCCAGGCGCCCCTGCAATACAGTATTATTAACTATAGCTTTATGCTGTACAGCAGATCTCTTGTATAACTTAGAACTGTGTACCATTTGATTAATTAAGCTATTTCTCTTTAAAAGGAAAAAAACCACAAATTATTCCAATATGCTTGGATACCACTGGTTTGGAACTTGCTGGAATTTTACAAATTTGTGTCTAGTGTTCAAGGTATATAGTCTTCATTCCTAAAATGAGTCCTGAACAATAAATGACATCATTGCTACTTTCAAGAAATTGACCCAGGATAAATTCAGAGTGACCAGATTCAAACACTGCCAATACTCTGGTTCAAATCTTACCTTTTGTCTCAATGACATTGATGCACTTTCTAACAAACTTGAACCCTATGTCATTCAGCTCCACTGTTTCAAATAAAGGAAAACAAAGTTAGATCCACTATAACAAGCTTTACCTACCAAGTATTTATTGATCATGTTAGGAGACTGCAGTTAGAGAATAAGGGGTATGGTTTTTCATCTCCAATACTCTTAAATGGAAAGGTCTTTGTATTCAGGGGGAACTTAGAGTTTTTACTCTTATTACACAAAATGCTTTAATTATCCCTTTGCATTATGTTTGTTTTAGGTAGTAGCAACATCAAACGTGAAATGGTGGGCTAGAAATGCACATAATTTCTATCATGTGTTTAGAACAAGAAAGAGATAATGTTCTTCTCTATATTAATATTACTGCCCACAACATAAGCCAAGATAAAGTGACTTCCTTATTTCAATAAGTAGACATATTTAAAAAAAATAGGTCTGAATTCTACTCCACACAGTTGCATCCATAAACACACTTGAATCAATATTACATATCACAGATGATAGGAAAACTGGCAGTTTGTAATGTCAATAGATTGTAAATTTGACTCACTTTCTTCCTGTTTTGTTATGGGGCTGTGGTAGATCTACAAAAGAAGAGAAAGAGCCATGTCTATTGTGAATCACTATAGGTAAGTACAGCAAATAATAGTAACTCTCTTTCCCCAGAAAGTCCATCAAAACCATTAGTGACTCTAAGGCTTTAATGGAAAAGTGGGCTAAACAGAATCATCTTTGACTAGGTCCCTAGAAAACAACTGATTTAACAAATCTGAAGACTAAACTAGATTCCAAGTAGCTCACTATAGCTGAAGTTGTTGCCTACCTATTTTAGAGATTTACTTATGTAAAACTTGGAGAATTTTTCTGATAGAGCAAGAGAAACAGTCTCCTTATGGGACCTGGGTAGTGGGCATTGATGGTAAAATTTAAATGTGCCCAATACCAACCTCCTACCCCAAAGGCTAATTAATGGGTATTTCTCTGTAGAAAAGCAAGTGTCTGTCTGAAAGAGATCCACACACTGACCAAGATTTCTTTGAGTTATCGTGAAATACACATCATGATAGCTATGTGAGAGGCCAAACAGGAGATCCTTGACTCTTGAAGTCTAGCCTGGCTCTTTTTTTCATTATAAATTTTATTCATTATAAAATCTTGGGCATGTCCTTTTCATTCTCTATTCTTCAAACTTCATATCTCTAAAATGATTTGAGTTGGAGTAGATGTTCCTTAAAGTCCTAATCTTCTTTGATACTTTAAGCAAAGGCATGCATATCATGTATAAAATTAGTGAAATGGGGTGTTTAGCAAGGCAGCAACAATAACAATGTGAAACTGCAGGAAATAAACCTTCTGTACAGTATCTGTTAGAGTCCACTTTAACAATCTCTCCTTTTAAAAGAAAACTTTCTGCATATGTGTGTATACCCATGGATATTTCAATGAGAGAGATTTCTGTTCTGGGAAGCCCTTGCTGCCACTTTTATAAACAAGTTATTTGTGAAAAGTCTAGCATAATCGAGTTGTTAAGGATCCACATTCAGTGGACCCATGTTCTATTATCATTCTCCACAAAAAGCCATCTGCATCCTTCGATCTTTAAAACTTAAAGGGAGAACAAGTTCCAATGACGGAATTAAGAATAAAATGTTTCACTGAGCCTGCTACCATCTTCCTCGAGAAACATCATAGGCATGCAATAGTTAAGCTCCAGTCTTCTGGGAAGGAGGGAGGAGCAACAGGTCATGGGCTACTTCCTGTATGACAATCCTCATAACACCCCTTCTCTCTTTGCTACCTTCTTGGTTGCTATAAGTACATTCTGAAATCTGTGCACTTCTCTTTAGTTTCCAGGGCACTGAGGAGACACAGAAAGAAAACCTTGGAGTATTTCCCCTCTTAGCACATTTTTGCCTTGAACAAAACAAAGATATTAGACTGTACACAAATACTATGGAATCTCAGTAGCTTCACACTCATTCTTTATCCCACTTCCATTCATTCAATTTTTCAAAGCAACTCTGTGAGGTAGATAGAATAGAGATGATTCAACCCTTTTCACTGAAGAGAAGAAAACTGAGTCTCAGAGAGATAGAATACCTTGCCCAAAGTCACACCACCACTGATGGCACAACTGGGATCCAAATTCAGGCTTTTGTAAATCTAACGGTAGGAAGCTAATATTATTTCATACACCACTAGAAGAAATTTACTTGGAAGATACTGAAGAAAAAAAAACTCTCTTCAGGAATTTATGACTCTTCAGATTGGTCTTTCTATGACAATCACTAAACCTTTTAAGGTATTGCTTGTCCTCCTGTGTAACAATGTTCTAAATGGAGTGGTACATCTTGGGATATAGGATGGTAGCACCATCTTCTCCACCAGCTATACCTTTAAAGAGAATAAGCTGACATGGAAATGTAAAATAGGGGCAGCAAAACCCTTTTGAATAAAATCTTAATAAATCCTTATTCACAGTTATGAAAATTATTTTCCACCTTTCTATATGAACACATTAATTTTATAAACTGACAAAAGGGCTTAATTTTCTTTAAGAAGATCTTGTAGGCACAGCTGCATAATCTAACACTGAAGCAAGAAGCTAAGAAACCTGGATTCTATCTAGGCCCAACTTTTATGTCTTTTCAGATAGTAATCCTAGAGAAGTCCCTCATCCTCTATGGAACTCAAATTGCCTTACTTTTTAGACAAAAAATGTTGAGTAAACAATTCCTTCTAACTCTAAAATTTTGAGTCTGAAGATCTGACTCTTTAAATGTCCTAGACCCACTAGTACCACCAAGGGTACTCATATATTGGACTATATTGCTAAGTTTCTACAGTGTCCTCACGTAACTTACAGGTTCTTTTCCATCCATGGCTTCCATCCATAGCCTTCTGTTAGCTTCCGAAAGAGCTTGCAAAGTTATGGTTCCTGGCCTATAGAAAAAAATGACAAGTTAAAAGCAGAAAACTCACCTAAAAAATGGAACCTGGTTCTACCAGGAACCTTATAAAGCAGCTTAGAGAGGCTGATCTAGGGTCCCTATCAGCCCTGGAAGGTGTCACACCGAGCAGACACATATAGAATTCCAATTTTTCAAAATCTCCTTTACTCAAAAAAACAATGGAACATTTACAAAACAGTATCTTTGGGAACCCTGGAGAAGGTGGTATCTTGGCAGCCTCATGCCAGGGTCAGGCAAGGAAATAGAGTCAGATGTCAAGACACCTCACCATTATACATACTTAAATTGGCTCGATTGCACTTGAGCCTAACTGTGGCTCTCTCTGCCTTTCTCTCTTGGAAGCTGGAAGTTTGTTCTGGGCACTAGGAATAAGCATGTTCAGCCACAAAAAAAGATGTCTGTGCTACTTCCACCACCTATGATGTCAAAGGAGTATTTCTAGATGGAAATAATTCAACATGAACACTGGCTCAGTACAGGGAGGAGGGCTTTTTGCTGACTTAAGCAATTTTATGACTAATAATAACTAATAGTTATTGAGTGCTCACTATGTACCACATTCTGTTCTAAGTACTTTATAGGTATTAATTCATGAAATCTACCAGGAACCTTATAAAACAGGTACTATATAGTAATCCCTATTTTACAGAAGGGGAAGCTGAAGCACAGAGCTCTTAGCTACGTTCACACAGTGGGTAAGTATAGAGCCAGAATTTGATTTTAGGAATTCCGGTCCAGCAGTCTTTCTTTTCTTTCCTTTTCTTTTTCTCTTTCTTTTTCTTTTCTTCCCTTCCCTTTCTCCTCCCCTCCTCCCCTTCTTTTCCTTTCCTTCCCTTTCCTTTCCTTTCCTTTCCTTTCTTTCTGCCATCTTCTTTCTTAACCACTATACCACAAGGCTTCTCCATGGAAGATGGCCTCAAAACCATTTTTTGGTATTTATTTGTAGGCTACCTTTAACCAGAGATACTCCAAGTTGATATACTCTGTATGGCCTTTTTAGACCTTCATGACTAAACTGGGAATTGCAGATTGGACATATCATTGCAAACATAAATCTTCCTCACATTATCTGTGTATCTGCACCATTATGAGAAACTGGTTCCTCTTGTTCCTTCTATGTTAAGACTCTCAGAGTCACAAAATGATAAGAATAATGTCAAGAGAGCTCAGAAAGCCTGGAAAAGTAACTTGGGCTCTATGGGCTTCAGTTTCTGTATCCATAAGGGTGTCAGACAAGATGAACTGGAAGGTCCTTTCCAGTTTTGATATCATAGGATTCCTATTCTATCTTCCATTCTTTTATTCCATTAAAGTACATTTTAAAAAGGAAAGTCTCCAAGTCTTTAAGTCAAATCAACTGAAAACCAGGACTTGGCTTTGGGAACTGGATTCTTTCAAGTTTACCTTTCTCTAACAAATAGCCAACCTTCTGGATATATTACATGGGGATAGAAAGTTTAGAAATAGTTTTGGAAAGATAGGAGCCCAGCTGAATCCTGAAGGCAAAAAGAAGGAGAACAAGTAAATTGAGAACTGACTTAAAAGCAGACAGTGTAGATCAGGTATGATATTAATCCCATTCTGGAACTCAGCTTCCCTATCTGGGAAATCAAAAAGCCAGTGTGTGTCTTCCCTTAACTGTAAAGAGAAGCTGAAATAATAAATAAGTAACTATTTAAGAAGCATTTGAAGATTCTCAGGTGATACAGAAAGTCAAATTCAAAGAATAATCATAAGAACAGGATGACAAAGTAGAAAGAACATTGACTTCTAGTCCAGGCTCTTCCATTGACTATCTTTATTATCTAAGACAAATCCCTTGCGCTCACCAAGGTCCCAGTCACTCAATCTGGAACAAAAAGGTATATACAGCATATGTGCAGTATAGTGTAATGGTTGAGTGTGGGCTTGGAGACTAAAATTCCTGGATTCCAATCCGGGCTCTACCGTTTGCTAGCAGTGTTACCTAAGTTGCTTAATTTCTCTCTGTCTCCTTGTATTCCTTTGTGAAATTGTGAAATACAGTCACCTCATATGACTGTAGTGAGGAATAAAGGAAATTATACAATTTCAAGGGCTGAGAATGGTACCTGGCACATAGAAGTTACTCTGCAAATGTTAGCAGTTGTTGTTTGTTATTGTTATTATTATTATTGCACTTCAAGCTCTATGAGCTATAAGTCTGTGGTTTTAAATACTGGCAGCAAAGCTAATTAAAGAAAAAAGTTATCCTCTATTCCTTAGATAGAAAAAGGGACTCAAAGAGCTCTTTGCTCTCTGTGCTTCAGGGACATGAGTACAGGTACCCAATGCCTGCTGGGACTTTATTTTTTATATCAGATTTACTAGCCACTAAAGCAGATGTCACATCCCTCAGATAACTCCATGTGCACACATGTACCTCATCACCTGTTCGTTATTTCATTTGATCCTTTATTTCACAGCATATTTATTCTCATTCTAAGATGATGTAGCAAAATTAAAAAGAACATGGACTTTGTAAACCTCTAAAGAAGTGTTTGAGCTCAGCCTTGCCACTATGTGACTTTGGGCAAGTCACTTAATGTAGTCAAGTCTCAGTTTGCCCCACCTGTAAAATAGAGGAGGGATTCAATGACTGAATGTTTTTTCTGTGCCCAATATGTGGTAACTTAAATCACAGACACAACAAAACTTTAATTCCTGGGTTCTAGTCTAAAAATTCCTTAGTGTTAGGAGTGGGAAAAATACATTTAAAAATAAACACCAAATATTGTACCTACCATGAGCCATGCATAGTACTAGGTACAAGATATATGAAGATAAACTGGTCCCAGCCCCTAACCTCAGGGCCAAACTGTCTGCAACTGCTTTGTGTATATGGGAATATTATTTGCAAGAAGCTTGCAAATTTAAGCTGAAAGGGGAATCAGAATGAAACTAGACACACATAAAAAAATTTAATTTCTTTTAAGCACCTTGATGTTGCAGAGCCAGAGACACTAAAAGTTCATGAAAGAGAAGCCACAGGCAATAGTCATTTTCCCCAATAAATAGTATAGTTCCCCCTTCCAACTAGACCTGAAGCTATTGGAAAAAATGAGTGACGTCTTTATGGTTACCAGTAACAATGTTTACTATCACAACCATCTTTGGTCAGGACCATCCATTTTTAAGAAAGAAATCACATAGATTAAAAAACAGAAATTTCAAATGTGGAAAAGGACTTCCTACTTTTTTCCAGACTGAAAAAAAGAGCCCTCATCTCTTAGTCTAATCTTTATGATTCCAGTCACTGATAATTTTGTTCATATGACACTGTAATTCAAACTTCAAGCCCCCTTATAGGAATCTGACCATTTTGTTAAATTCTATTCTATTAAGCAGTAACAAAAACATAGAAATAATAGACCAAAATAACACATAGAAACATTTATTCACTGAATTTTAGATCAACTTCCCAACTATATAACATGCTTTTCTCCAAAATACCTCCAAATGCGGATACTTGGGGGAGGGAGGGAAGATGGCAGCATAGGAGGACAGTGGGCTGACCGCGGGTCCTGCCGATCACTTAGATTCCACCTACACCTGTCTAAATAACCCAGAAAACCACCAGAGGATTAACAGAAGGGAGTCTCCGGAGCCAAGCGCAGACGAGAGGCGCATGGAAGAGGGTAGGAAGGGTGGCGAGGCGGTGCGCGCTCCACGGACTGGCGGGAGGGAGCCGGGGCAGAGGGGCGGCTCGCCAGCCAAGCAGAGTCCCTGAGTCTGGCAGGCAAAAGCGGAGGGGCCTGACGGACTGTGTTCCGACAGCAAGCCCAGCCCGACTTAGCGTCTGGGAGGTCATAAGTTAACAGCTCTGCTCAGAAAGCGGGAAGGCTGGAGGACAAAGGGAGGGAGAGCTGCTGAGGCCCTGGACAACAGAGCTCAGTTTGGTGGGGAACAAAGGCGCTCACCAGCGCCATCTCCCCCGCCCATCCCCCAACCAAAATCCCAAAGGGAACCAGTTCCTGCCAGGGAACTTGCTCGCTCTGCGCAAACACCCAACTCAGGGCTTCTGCGGAGCCAAACCTCCGGCAGCAGATCTGACTCCCTCCCGCTGCCACAGGGCCCCTCCTGAAGTGGATCACCTAAGGAGAAGCAAGCTAAGCCTGCCCCTCCTACCCCCGTGCACCTTGCCTACCCATCCCAGCTAATACGCCAGATCCCCAGCACCACAAGCCTGGCAGTGTGCAAGTAGCCCAGACAGGCCATGCCACCCCACAGTGAATCCCGCTCCTAGGAGAGGGGAAGAGAAGGCACACACCAGTCTGACTGTGGCCCCAGCAGTGGGCTGGGGGCAGACATCAGGTCGGACTGCGGCCCCGCCCACCAACTCCAGTTATACACCACAGCACAGGGGAAGTGCCCTGCAGGTCCTCACCACTCCAGGGACTATCCAAAATGACCAAACGGAAGAATTCCCCTCAGAAGAATCTCCAGGAAATAACAACAGCTAATGAACTGATCAAAAAGGATTTAAATAATATAACAGAAAGTGAATTTAGAATAATAGTCATCAAATTAATCGCTGGGCTTGAAAACAGTATAGAGGACAGCAGAGAATCTCTTGCCACAGAGATCAAGGGACTAAGGAACAGTCACGAGGAGCTGAAAAGCGCTTTAAACGAAATGCAAAACAAAATGGAAACGACGACGGCTCGGATTGAAGAGGCAGAGGAGAGAATAGGTGAACTAGAAGATAAAGTTATGGAAAAAGAGGAAGCTGAGAGAAAGAGAGATAAAAAAATCCAGGAGTATGAGGGAAAAATTAGAGAACTAAGTGATACAATAAAAAGAAATAATATATGCATAATTGGTATCCCAGAGGAGGAAGAGAGAGGCAAAGGTGCTGAAGGGGTACTTGAAGAAATTATAGCTGAGAACTTCCCTGAACTGGGGAAGGAAAAGGCATTGAAATCCAAGAGGCACAGAGAACTCCCTTCAGACGTAACTTGAATCGATCTTCTGCACGACATACCATAGTGAAACTGGCAAAATACAAGGATACAGAGAAAATTCTGAAAGCAGCAAGGGATAAACGTGCCCTCACAAATAAAGGGAGACCTATAAGACTCGTGACTGATCTCTCTTTTGAAACTTGGCAGTCCAGAAAGGATTGGCACGAGATCTTCAGTGTGCTAAACAGAAAAAATATGCAGCTGAAAATCCTTTATCCAGCAAGTCTGTCATTTAGAATAGAAGGAGAGATAAAGTTCTTCCCAAACAAACAAAAACTGAAGGAATTTGTCACCACTAAACCAGCCCTACAAGAGATCCTAAGGGGGATCCTGTGAGACAAAGTACCAGAGACATCACTGCAAGCATAAAACATACAGACATCACAATGACACTAAACCCGTGACTTTCTATAATAACACTGAATGTAAATGGATTAAATGCGCCAACCAAAAGACATAGGATATCAGAATGGATAAAAAAACAAGACCCATCTATTTTCTGTCTACAAGAGACTCATTTTAGATCTGAGGACACCTTTAGATTGAGAGTGAGGGGATGGAGAACTATTTACCATGCTACTGGAAGCCAAAAGAAAGCTGGAGTAGCCATACTTATATCAGACAAACTAGACTTTAAATTAAAGGCTGTAACAAGAGATGAAGAAGGGCATTATATAATAATTACAGGGTCTATCCATCAGGAAGAGCTAACAATTATAAATGTCTATGCGCCGAATACCGGAGCCCCCAGATATATAAAACAATTACTCATAAACATAAGCAACCTTATTGATAAGAATGTGGTAATTGCAGGGGACTTTAACACCCCACTTACAGAAATGGTTAGATCATCTAGACACACGGTCAATAAAGAAACAAGGGCCCTGAATGATACATTGGATCAGATGGACTTGACAGATCTATTTAGAACGCTGCATCCCAAAAAACAGAATATACTTTCTTCTCGAGTGCACATGGAACATTCTCCAAGATAGATCATATACTGGGTCACAAAACAGCCCTTCATAAGTTTACAAGAATTGAAATTATACCATGCATACTTTCAGACCACAATGCTATGAAGCTTGAAATCAACCACAGGAAAAAGTCTGGAAAACCTCCAAAAGCATTGAGGTTAAAGAACACCCTACTAACGAATGAGTGGGTCAACCAGGCAATTAGAGAAAAAATTAAAAAATATATGGAAACAAACGAAAATGAAA
Source organism: Panthera uncia (assembly GCF_023721935.1). NCBI lineage: Eukaryota > Metazoa > Chordata > Mammalia > Carnivora > Felidae > Panthera > Panthera uncia. The sequence goes on from NC_064817.1 coordinate 52,272,500, forward strand.
ATACAACAATCCAAACGCTTTGGGATGCAGCGAAGGCAGTCCTGAGAGGAAAATACATTGCAATCCAGGCCTCTCAAGAAACAAGAAAAATCCCAAATACAAAATCTAACAGCACACCTAAAGGAAATAGAAGCAGATCAGCAAAGGCAGCCTAAACCCAGCAGAAGAAGAGAAATAATAAAGATCAGAGCAGAAATAAACAATATAGAATCTAAAAAAACTGTAGAGCAGATCAACAAAACCAAGAGTTGGTTTTTTGAAAAAATAAACAAAATTGACAAACCTCTAGCCAGGCTTCTCAAAAAGAAAAGGGAGAGGACCCAAATAGATAAAATCATGAATGAAAATGGGATTATTACAACCAATCCCTCAGAGATACAAACAATTATCAGGGAATACTATGAAAAATTATATGCCAACAAATTGGACAACCTGGAAGAAATGGACAAATTCCTAAACACCCACACGCTTCCAAAACTCAATCAGGAGGAAATAGAAAGCTTGAACAGACCCATAACCAGCGAAGAAATTGAATCGGTTATCAAAAATCTCCCAACAAATAAGAGTCCAGGACCAGATGGCTTCCCAGGGGAGTTCTACCAGACGTTTAAAGCAGAGATAATACCTACCCTTCTCAAGCTATTCCAAGAAATAGAAGTGGAAGGAAAACTTCCAGACTCATTCTATGAAGCCAGTATTACTTTGATTCCTAAACCAGACAGAGACCCAGTAAAAAAAAGAGAACTACAGGCCAATATCCCTCATGAATGTGGATGCAAAAATTCTCAATAAGATACTAGCAAATCGAATTCAATGGCATATAAAAAGAATTATTCACCATGATCAAGTGGGATTCATTCCTGGGATGCAGGGCTGGTTCAACATTCACAAATCAATCAACGTGATACATCACATTAACAAAAAAAAAGAGAAGAACCATATGATCCTGTCAATCGATGCAGAAAAGGCCTTTGACAAAATCCAGCACCCTTTCTTAATAAAAACCCTTGAGAAAGTCGGGATAGAAGGAACATACTTAAAGATCATAAAAGCCATTTATGAAAAGCCCACAGCTAACATCATCCTCAATGGGGAAAAACTGAGAGCTTTTTCCCTGAGATCAGGAACACGACAGGGATGCCCACTCTCACCGCTGTTGTTTAACATAGTGCTGGAAGTTCTAGCTTCAGCAATCAGACAACAAAAGGAAATCAAAGGCATCCAAATTGGCAAAGATGAAGTCAAGCTTTCACTTTTTGTAGATGACATGATATTATACATGGAAAATCCGAAAGACTCCACCAAAAGTCTGCTAGGACTGATACATGAATTCAGCAAAGTTGCAGGATACAAAATCAATGTACAGAAATCAGTTGCATTCTTATACACTAATAATGAAGCAACAGAAAGACAAATAAAGAAACTGATCCCATTCACAATTGCACCAAGAAGCATAAAATACCTAGGAATAAACCTAACCAAAGATGTAAAAGATCTGTATGCTGAAAACTATAGAAAGCTTATGAAGGTAATTGAAGAAGATATAAAGAAATGGAAAGACACTCCCTGTTCATGGATTGGAAGAATTAATATTGTCAAAATGTCAATACTACCCAAAGCTATCTACACATTCAATGCAATCCCAATCAAAATTGCACCAGCATTCTTCTCGCAACTATAACAAGCAATCCTAAAATTCATATGGAACCACAAAAGGCCCCGAATAGCCAAAGTAATTTTGAAGAAGAAGACCAAAGCAGGAGGCATCACAATCCCGGACTTTAGCCTCTACTACAAAGCTGTAATCATCAAGACAGCATGGTATTGGCACAAAAACAGACACATAGACCAATGAAATAGAATAGAAACCCCAGAACTAGACCCACAAACATATGGCCAACTCATCTTTGACAAAGCAGGAAAGAACATCCAATGGAAAAAGACAGTCTCTTTAACAAATGGTGCTGGGAGAACTGGACAGCACCATGCAGAAGGTTGAAACTAGACCACTTTCTCACATCATTCACAAAAATAAACTCAAAATGGATAAAGGACCTGAATGTGAGACAGGAAACCGTCAAAACCCTAGAGGAGAAAGCAGTAAAAGACCTCTCTGACCTCAGCCGTAGCAATCTCTTACTCGACACATCCCCAAAGGCAAGGGAATTAAAAGCAAAAGTGAATTACTGGGACCTTATGAAGATAAAAAGCTTCTGCACAGCAAAGGAAACAAACAACAAAACTAAAAGGCAACCAACGGAATGGGAAAAGATATTTGCAAATGACATATCAGACAAAGGGCTAGTCTCCAAAATCTATAAAGAGCTCACCAAACTCCACACCCGAAAAACAAATAACCCAGTGAAGAAATGGGCAAAAAACATGAATAGACACTTCTCTAAAGAAGACATCCGAATGGCCAAGAGGCACATGAAAAGATGTTCAACGTCGCTCCTTATCAGGGAAATACAAATCAAAACCACACTCAGATATCACCTCACGCCAATCAGAGTGGCAAAAATGAACAAATCAGGAGACATAGATGCTGGAGAGGATGTGGAGAAACGGGAACCCTCTTGCACTGTTGGTGGGAATGCAAATTGGTGCAGCCGCTCTGGAAAGCAGTGTGGAGGTTCCTCAGAAAATTATAAATAGACCTACCCTATGACCCAGCAATAGCACTGCTAGGAATTTATCCAAGGGATACAGGAGTACTGATGCTTAGGGGCACTTGTACCCCAATGTTTATAGCAGCACTCTCAACAATAGCCAAATTATGGAAAGAGCCTAAATGTCCATCAACTGATGAATGGATAAAGAAATTGTGGTTTATATACACAATGGAATACTACGTGGCAATGAGAAAGAATGAAATATGGCCTTTTGTAGCAACATGGATGGAACTGGAGAGTGTTATGCTAAGTGAAAGAAGCCATACAGAGAAAGACAGATACCATATGGTTTCACTCTTATGTGAATCCTGAGACACTTAACAGAAACCCATGGGGGAGGGGAAGAAAAAAAAAAGAGGTTAGAGTGGGAGAGAACCAAAGCATAAGAGACTGTTAAAAAGTGAGAACAAACTGAGGGTTGATGGGGGGTGGGAGGGAGGGGAGGGTGGGTGATGGGTATTGAGGAGGGCACCTTTTGGGATGAGCACTGGGTGTTGTATGGAAACCAATTTGACAATAATTTTCATATATTAAAAAAAATAAAGTTTTTGAAGAATTTTTGAAGAATTAAAAAATAAATAAATAAATAAAATAAAAAATAAAAAATGGGCAGAAGACATGAATAGACATTTTTCTAAAGAAGACATCCAGATGGCTAACAGACACATGAAAAGATGCTCAACATCACTCATCATCAGGGAAGTACTAATCAAAAGCAAAATTAGATATGACCTCACACCTATTGGAATGGCTAAAATTAACCACATGGGAAACAAGTGTTGTGAAGGATGTGGAGAAATGGGAACCCTGTTGCCCTGTTGGTGGGAATGCAAACTGTTGCAGCCACTCTGGAAAACAGTATGGAAGTTCCTCAAAAAGTTAAAAATAGAGCTACCCTATCACCCAGAAATTGCACTACTAGGTATTTACCCAAAGGATACAAAAATACAGATTTGAAGGGATACATGCATCCCAATTTTTATAGCAGCATTATCTACAATAGCCAAAGTATGGAAAGAACCCAAATGAATAAAGAGGTTGTGGTGCGTGTGTGTGTGTGTGTACACCACATTATACACACACACACACACACACACACACACACACACATAATGAAATATTACTCAGCCACCAAAAAGAATGAAATCTTGCTAACTGCAATAATATGAATGGAGCTAGATTGTATTATGCTAAACAAGATAAGTCATTGAAAGACAAATACCACATGATTTCACTCATATGTGGAATATAAGAAACAAAACAAATGAACATATGGGATGGGGGAAAAGAGAGAGGCAAACCATAAAACAAGAATCTTAACTATAGACAACAAACTGAGGGTTGCTGGAGGGGAGGTGGGCAGAGGGGATGGGTTAATTGGGTGATGGGTATTAAGGAGGGTACTTGTTAAGCACTGGGTGTTGTATATAAGTGATGATGAATCACTAAATTCTACTCCTGAAACTAATATTATACTATATGTTAATTAACTGGAATTTAAATAAAAACTTCAAACTACAAAAAAAATTAAAAAAATGAATTTTTGTATGCTGTCCTTGCAGCATCACCAAATGTTGACCTCTGCATATCTGATAGCAAATTAAATCCTAGGAGTGATTTATTCTACCTAGAGTAGGTGAGGTGAAGCTGATTGAAGTTTCCCCAGAGGGAAACAGCTCTGGGCCAGGTCTAACAGGGATTCCTTCGAATGGCAGCCAGAAGAGCCAAGACGATGATGTCATGAACAGATTTTCTCACTTTCATCAATAAGAGATGACAAAGGAAAATAAAAGATCTACTCAGTCTCAGTATCTATCACATGGGGACATTGCCAATTCATACAATCACAGCTTACCTTTCATTAGTTTCTATATCAAAACAGAACCTTTTGTCGATAGACTCTGTCTTCCTCCTCACGCAGTACTTCAGCGTTAAGTCCAAGGGCCCCTGCTATAAGAGAAGGATTAATAGCCAATTTGAAAAAAAATGCACAGAGGCTTCTTCTGCCTCCTTAATTATCCTTAGGGTCACTTGGAAGGCATCTGTCAGGGCAGCAGGAGCAATGTGTAGTCTCACTGAGAACAGTAGTTGCAGAAAGGCGGCAGATGGTTTCTTCCTGCTCTAATAATTAATGGCTGAGACCAGGAGAAAATGCTCAGGGTAGATGACTATTCTTTTCCAAGCATGGTAGATTAAATAGAAAGCTCATTACACATTAACATAAGGGGAGTATTGGAGAAATTGGCTGACCAAAAGGCATTAAGTGTACCAAATAAGGTAGGAAGTGGCTTTATGAAACCCTCCTTCCATTAAATTGGCAGATAGAGGAGAGAAGGCAAACATTTTCATTCCCCACCTCCAGACTCTTCAGGAAGACAGGAATCACAAAAGCAATCTCTCCAAAGATAGATCAGGGAGTAAGCAAATTTGAGTTATTTCTCAAAGTGCATTTGTTATTTCATACATGAAGAATAGTGTAGCCCCCCTTAGTTTTATGGACACTTAATAAGGCCATTGAAATCCACTCTGTTCACAGATTAAAATCCCCCAGTCCCATATTGTTCGGTTTCCCTCTATTATCTCAATAGAGACAACGTAGTATAGGAAAGAGAAGCAACATTTATCCATTACCTACTATGTGCCACATATTATCCTAGGTGCCTTCAAACCAACTTTCTTCATAACAACCCTTAGAAAGAACTGAAGCTCAGATAAAATGACTTACCTAAAGTCACGCGAGTCGGTATAGTGATAGTGGAAATAGCAATAAACTAGGAAGTCCATCCCAGTTATACCATTTAGTAGCTTGCAACCCAGGGCAAATCATTTCTGTCACTGAATCTTAACTTCACAATCTATAAATGGGGATAATGCTAACTAAACACCTTGTTCCCACCAAGTCAGAAACACTTCCCAAATGCCAGGTCTGTGTTTAGGTACTCTGCCCTCTAAACTGGACCATAGAGTTGATCCAGCTGATCAAAAAAGAATTCTTTCTCACTGGCACACTCAACCCCCTTTCAGGCCTATCTTTTTGCTGCTCCCACACTATAAAAACTCAACCTGAATTCATCCTTCAATCTGCCTTCCTTACCCCAGTACTGAGGGGATCAAACATTACTAGCCTTTTAAGAGGACAGTAATTAACAGTATCATATACTGACCCTCCCTCTTTAAACTCATCTCCCTCAGGTTCAGAGGCATCATGGCTCCTTGGCCTACACCCTGCTTACTACTTCAGGTTTACTTCTAGCCACCCCAATCTGTTTTATGCCCCATCCATGCATAAGTACTCTCATTTCACACATATGTCATAGTCTTTCGTGGCTCCATAACTGCAAATAATGTTTCCTCCACCTGAAATGACTTTATCTATATTCTTTGCCTGGAAAAACTCTTAATTGTTCTACAAACTGCAGTTCAGCTTTCATTTCCTCCAAAATTCTTCCCAATCCCGCACACTGTTCACTATGTGTTTTCTGCATTATTTATTTCCCCAATTGACTATGAACTCAAGGGGATGGACATTTTATTTATCTTTATCTCTCTAGCACCTAGTGAAGAATTACTGCTCCAGAAATTTTTATGAACTACAGTATTATTCTTGTCATTTTTCTGACAAGTAAAATTATATTAAGCAACATTATACAATTTACTTGGGGTCAAAAAGCTACTAGGCCACAGAGCTCAGATTTAAACCCAGTTTTTGAAACTCAAAATACAGCACTCTTTCCTCTTACCATAACTGCCTGACAGGGAAATGATGGGGATCTTCTAAAATAGCATTTAGGAAGATAATTCATAAAGTGAACAGAACAACACAGGTGGAAGGTGATAGGCTGAACTAGCAGGGAACACTGGCAAGTACCACAGTCAGAAAGAGGGTTAATTCCTCTATCTTCAAACTGAACTAATAAAACTTCACAGGGATGCTGAGAAAATAAATGAGGCACATGGCAAAAAGTGTCTAGCTCAGTGCCTGGCACACAGTAGACATTCAATAAATAGTGGATTATATGGTGTTATTATAGTCTCACTTACTCGTATGATTTACCTTTCTAAAACACAAACCAGTAATAGGAACCGACAGAACTGAAAAGAAGAAACCTTTTTCAACTTCATTTTATGGAAATTCAAGTTACTACTTACCTCCCTTTCCTTCTAAATAGAGAACCCAATTCCTCTTCCCACTCCGTAAGGAATCCCATATTAAAACTGCTTAGGCTAACACTACTGCAAGTTTTGCAAGCAGCCTCTTAATGAAACGGGACGAGGAAAAAAGAACTAAAATGAGAGCTTGCACTCATCTGCTAGGAGGATATGAAAGTGGCATCTACTGCTTCTGTCTTGAGCTTTCCAGTATGTGCCTGAGCAAGAGAGAAAAGGCCTAAATGAGCTTACTGTCTAAGAGAGTAAAGTTAAAGGCTGGGATCTGGAAAGTAATGTGTGTAGAAAAAGAAAAGGAAGAGACCACAGGACAATGCTTCTTATAAGTACTAGCCAGTCAGATACATCAGCTGCATTCTGACAGAAATGGAACAAATTCTGTGATAGTGCACCAGATAAATTTATTGAAACCATACTGAAAGGTGCCTTGGCAGACTGGAAACTAAGGAGAGTTTTGGAATCATGAATGAGTAACTGGCCTACACAGAAGCATTGGATGAGGGTTCTGGAAATCCCATTTAGTACACTTCATTAGAGGTGATTTTCATCTCCAATACACATCCAAAACAGAGAACAAAATTTTTGGTTAAAGACACAAAAAAGCAGTTTTCAAGAGCCTGCCACCAAATCTCAGACCTCTCTAATTTTCTGTGGACAAGTAACACAAGAGAGATCTTCCATGGAAACCAGCAGCAGTGGAGAAAAATTGGCCCATTTTTTCTCCAAATTTCTGCCTACCTCAATTGCGTCTACTTATACCACCAAGGTCCAGCATTAGTAAATGGACCTTGTTTCATTTTTTAAACAATTTGTAAAGAACAGAAATCCTTAAAAACCCATGCATTAACACCCAGTTTGGGAGGCAGTTTAAGGACACATTAAACTACTTTTAGAGTATGAAACGTTTGTCTATCAGCTTTTATCTTAATAAACCCTTGAGTGAGTGTGTGTGTGTGTGTGTGTGTGTGTATATTTCCAAAGCCTCTACAAATACAGGCAAAAGTGAGATGACAGAATAAAAATTTTTGGCTGTGTGGTCATTATATTATATTATATTATGTTATATTATATTATATTTTATATTATATTATACAGTATAGTATGTAATATATAAGATTAAGTTCTTCCGGTAGGTAAATATCTTCTCAGTATGTTAAACTCATCTTGACATTTTAGGGAATAGGGGAAGGTTTGGAGGACAGAAGAAGAGGCATCGACTGCTTAAATATATCTGAACATTACATAGAATATGGGGTATAGTTTATTCCATTATTCCAACTTTAGGAAACAGACATATTTATCTAAAAAAACAATTTTGGAAAATGATATTTTAAACACTTGCTATTTAAAGGAATACTACAGTAGAAACTTATTAAAAGCAAGTAATACTATCCTCCTCCAATTCATCCATATCCTTGCAAATTTTCTTGTACAATGTGACAGGCACTTTTAATAATTTAATAAATGATCTTAAAGAGTATAGGCACTTTCAGAAAGCTTGACATAATAGATATCATTTTACTCAACTGAGTAGTATCTGGTCCAATTCAATCTTAGGCCAAGAAGAACACACAGAGTCATGATTCACATGACAGTGATGAACTTGATTCTTTGGCACTAAGTCAAGGTATACTCTTTTCTGAGATGCAGGCACAGATGCATTTCAAAAAATATGGCACACAAAAGAACTGACCTGCTTAGCACCTGGCTTCTGCTCCATAGGTGTCATGGTGAGCGTTTTGGTCTCTTTCTCATACTGGCAGTAATATTTGACCCAGGATATTCCCAAAGCCCCTACAATGATAGGCAAAAGTGAGCTGGCAGAATATATTTTTAGGCAGTATGGTCAATACACTCCTAAGATGGGAAGGGTGTACAGTCTGCTCTTCATAGTCATAGTGTTTCAGATCCAGCCCTAACCCTCCCCTGAACTCCAGCAGCCCTGCAGTGCCATCAACACACAGAACGTATGGAGATCCTAAAACTCATCAACTACTTTCCACATTGGCTCTAGCTTGCTCCAAATCACTCTCCTTGCCATATCCCCTATGAATGCTTCTACTACTTATCCTATTACTGTATGAGTTGGATACAACTGTAATCTTCTGCTTGTCTTTCCCTGTAACCTGCCATTTGACTGGTGGTTGGGTTCTGTCCATTCTATTCCTTATATGTCTCTCTTCCAGCTGCTTCATCCTCTCCATCCCTTTTAGACCTGAATTAGTTCAGGACACTATGGCTGAATTACTTTTAATGTTTTATTAAGTATTTCAGACAAAACAAAAATTCACTATTTCTCCACAATTAACCATGTCAGTGGTCTTCTCTCTGATTTCCCCTATCTCTGATCACTCTTTTCTAGTGCATTCTCCACTCTTTAGCTAAAGGAGTATTCTTAAAACACATATCTGTATATCATTTCTCTTATAAATCATGCATGGCTTTTCCACCATCTTTAAACTCAGGTTGGCCCACAAAATCCTTCATAATGTGATATTTACCTTTCCTACTTTGTCTTTTGCCACCCTCTATGGTCCTGTCTCATTGAATTACTTTCAGTTATCAAACAAAGAGTTGGTCATGTATTTTTAGTCCAAATTTTCAAGACATGTTTAAGACTGAATGGGTCACCATTAATAATTACAAAAGGATTACAGGTATAAACCAGGGTTATTCTTGGCAAACCAAGAACCTGAAAATAGATTACATCCTCACATACCTCTGTGCCTGAGTAACATGCAATGGTATATACATGGAAATTTCTTCCCCCTTTTTTTGCCTATCAAACTCCCACTCATAATTCGAGTTCTAATTCAAACATTACTTCCTCAGTGAAGCCCTTAGATATATGCCCCAAATGCAATGCTCAGCACATTTCCTTATAATTCTTGACATAGTTGTATATCTTCCTCCTCAGACTGTGAACTTGAAGGCAAAAATCAAGATTGATTCAGTTTTTAAAATCCCCCAGTGCACTGCACATTGTCTGGAAAAAAAGGATGCTCAATAAATATTCAACTGAGTAGCAATATCATATCCATTTGACAAATTAGAAAACTGGAGCTAGTTGATATTATAGCCAAGATTGCAAACTCATTATTTCCACCTCTTTTATAATATAGCAGTAGTTCTCAACCAAGGGAAATTTTGCCTCCCAAGGGACATTTGGCAACGTCTGGAGACATTTTAGGTTGTAGTACCTAGGGAGTGCTATTAGAATAAAGTGAGGACAGGGCATAGATGCTGCTAAACACCCTAAAATGTATATGATCCACCCCCCCTCCCCAACAAAACAAAGAATTACCCAGCCCAAAATGTCAATAGCACTGAGATTGAGAAATACTGCAATATAGAGTTGAAGGGATACATCTGAAAAGTGGAAGAACACATCTTTGAAAAATATCAAAAGTTAATTTCTCAAAGAGAGGAAAAGCATGATAATATCAATGCTTAAATGCCATGTTTTGTGAATTGCAGTAGTTTTTTGCCACTGGTAACATCTGAGTAGCTTCTTCTTCTTACTTCTCAGGTAAAATAATTATGGGCAGGGCTGAAATCACAGGCTTTGGGAGCACTGGGTCATAGTTCATAAGGAAAAGCAAACAGCATATGCAGGTTTTCATAATGTTATTTAGGAGGTAGGAAGGCTTGAATCTTCTGCAATATTCAGTAAGTGGATAAGTTAACTCATTTTCCTTGGTCAGCAATGAACAACTGTCATCCCATTGAAATCACAATGGTTGTTGTTTAGTGCTTTAAGAGCAACCATGTGCTTCTAAGGCAGTGAGAAGTATAGAGTATAGTGATACGAGCATAGGTTTTGGCATTTCACAGAATGGAGTTTACTCTTAGGACTGTTACTTGATAGTTGGCTGACTTTCAACTAGTGATCTCTCTAAACCTCAGTGGCCTCAAGTAAAATGGGTATGATAAGTGGTTTTAATGATCAAATGAAATAGTGTATTTAAAGTACTTAGCACCATGCCTGCCTGGCACATAGCAGGTGTAATAAATATTATTTTTCTGCCTCTTTTCCCTTACCACTTTTTCCCCCCCATCAGAGCCATCAGAAGGATTAAACAATTAACAATCCCCATTTTGAATCACAGAGAAAAACCTTAAATCTTATCATACCAGACCCTTTGTAAGACAAATTCCTAACCTCCCCCTCCAACTTCCCCTTCATTTTTTTTTTTTAATCCACTATGTCCAGACTATTTTCCAAAGAGGTGTAGCTGTCAGGGGTCTGTGAACAATATAGGTTCCTGGAGTTTGGAGAGTGGCAAGTAGGTGACAGTCTACTGAAACCCAATGGGGATCCCTATATTCCCACACACATTTCTCTTGTGTATAGAGATAGCCTTCGATGGTTGGCTGTCCTGGAAGTTTGCATGTCTGGGGAGCTTCTTTCATCCTTTTCTTAAGTTCTTCCATCTCTTCCCGAGTACTGGAGAAATGATTTCTTGTCTGTTAAGACATTATCATCATAATTATTATCATTATCACCATTATGATATGATATTATGATATCACCATTATCACCATTATCATTATCACCATTATCACCTTATTAAAAAGCATTTATTGGTCAGAGATCCAGTGCAGAGTTTTCTTGGTTTTCATTATATGCTACAACACAGCAGAAAACAAATGTTGAACGGCATAGTGACGAGAAAACAATTTTATGGAGTGTAACAGTACTAAAGACTAAAAGGGAAACAGAAACATAAATAATATAACAATAAAACACATGTGGGAGACTTTTATTTTCTAATGGGAATGACATAAGGCTCCAATAAACAAGGGCTCTTAGAATTCTGAGCACCAGACTGACTTTCACTTTACAAGAAGGGAGACTATAAAGAAGGTTCCCAAAGATAATATTATCATGGCAACTTTTACGTTTTGCCTCAAGTAAAGTTACTGCCTATTTGACTCTGAATCAAATTCTAGCCATTAGGATAAAATACATGACAATGTACTCTTTGAAGATAGATCAACTGAAAAGTTATGTTTTCATATTCATGAAAAAAAAAGCTAATGGTAAGAAATAATATATGTACAACTACACAACTAAACACAATAGCAAAACACTGTTTGAAATATGGGTAAGAAAATCACTAGAGATAGGTCCTTAGCATCTAGCCTCAAGATTGTTATGTCAGTCAAAATGGTGATCTGGGCTGCCCTATCTTTTTGGGCCTACTCTACTGATCATCCTGTGAATGAATTCATCATATACATAGATACAAGGGGTTTTATTAAATTCATACTTCTCAATTTCTTTTTTGAGGAAGATTCAAATGATTAACCTGGTTATAGGGATATTTTATAAATCCAAAGACATGGGCTCTCACATTCTGGTGAAGGTGAGTACCCAGCAAAAAATTTAAAAAAACTACTCTAAGTCAAGATCCTCCTAAACAACCAAGTGAAGTTTATGTCCACTACAACTTACCAACCTATTTCATATAAAAATACTCTGTAAATTTTATGCAATGTAACAACTAGTCCAAAATCACTATCTCAGTGATGCCTTCTCTAACTGCACCAGGCAGTCAATGTTCTACTTTCTGTGCTGCTTTAAAAATTTTGGTCGTAACACTATTGAAACACTTATCACAAGGAATTATGATGTGTTCCAGTGTTTATGTCTCCTTCATGCAAGAAACTGCATGTACCCTGAGGAAAGAAAAACTAACATGCATTATTATGGTATGTCCAGTGTCTTGTAAAATGTCTGGCACAAAGTATATATTATATACATAAGTATTCATTAAATGTAGTTAAATAAATGAATGAGAAAAAATATATATGTTACAAAGATGGGAAAACTGTGCCTATGCCATCTATAAGAACTAGCATTTGAAAGAAGGTGAATAAAACCTTTAGATATAATTTATTTAACTCTAGTATTTAATGAGAAAAGGAAGAGAGGGGAAAATGGACATTTGTGGTCATAAAACTCTTAAGTGTCTAGACCAACACGGAAGTAGCATAAGACCTGTGCTTAAACAAGCCCATAGCTGGTTTCTGATCTGGAAGAGATGTGGTAAATTAGCAACATTTAATAAATATTGGATAGATAGAAGTATTAGTGGGTGGAGGGGTAGGTTTGAGCAACAATAAGCCTCAAAGACTGCGGAGAGTTGAAACTGAAAGAGCAAGAACAGTCTAGCGCACAAAAATATTTGTGACCCATACCAATATGTCCTGACAAATTGGCTAGACTGCAATAAACTGGGATTTCAAGGTTAAAGTTATTGAGGCTAAAATCCAACTGGAATGTGGGGACAGGTGAAGAAACCCACATGCAAACTCACATTCTGCAAACTGAGCTGGAGCTGCTGTTTGTATGGGAGAAAATCCTGTGTGAGCTCTACAGTCAAGCTGTTGGAAATGAAGAGGCTATGAAGAAAGGCCAAGACCTAGGGAAAACATGTAAAAATAACTTTATCACCAGCATCTTCTCATTATCAAATAAAGGAAAAAGAAACACGGAAAATAAATTCCATAGCGTTACACGGTATAGTGTTAAAAGTAATCATGAAAACAAAAACAGGTGTACATAAAGCCATTCTCTTATTAGGTTAAACATTTACACTGGAATTAGTTCCAGAAAATAAGAACTACCAACAAATTTGTTCATTCATATCCTTTTCAGATAGCATATAAAACCATTCATAATTTGGATAGTATGGGAATAGACTGTGTCTTTTCTCTTTATATCTTCAGAATTGTCACCGAGTAGGTGCTCAATTAATATTTGTTGAATAAACAGATAAGTGAATAAATGAATAAAGTAAGATTCTGTACCTTAATGAAGACTGTCATAATGCTAAAATATTCACAGAGTGTGAACCCATTTTTGAGTTAGAAATGTTTCAGGGGGGGTTCAGAATAAGACATACAAATTATCAATCAAACATTTTTAATGTGAAAAATATTCAACCTCAATAATCAAATACACATAAATAAAAACAAAGAAAATATGATTTCAGCTATCAAAAACAAACCTTTAAAAAATAATACTCAATTCTGCCAATAGTAAAGTGTAATAAGAAGTAGTAATAATTGTTCTATTCTTTTTAGAAAATAAACAGGTAGGTGCATATAAATATGCACACAGATAACACCATATGCATATAGACATGCATATATGCATAAATACAAAAACAAACTATATATATGTATATATACATAAATACATATAAAAACTATGTACATATACACACGTATGTGCTGCATATATATGTGCATGTGTGTGTGTATAAACGTATATGGGTGTGTATACCACATACATTGTCATATACATAATCTTTCTGTTTCTCTCCCAAGCTTTCTCATCTCAGGAAATGACACTACTACCCACTCAGTCAAGCCAGAAAGAATCATCCCTGATTTCTCTTCCACTCACATCTGAATCCAAATTGTGTCAGTTTTATCTCCAAAACATAGGTCTAATCCAGCCAATCTTTTCTTTTTGAATTTCCACCACCCTAACCGAAACCAACATCTTTTCTTGCCTAGACCACTGTAGTAGCCTTCTAACTGGTTTCCTCACTTTCACTGTTGGTCTTTTTTAAGCCATTCTCCACACAACAAAATCAGCTCATGTCATATTCTGTTTAACACTTATCAGTGGTTTTCCACTACACTTAGACTAATATCCAAACTTTTTACCATGCTTACAGGTCCTGTGCCTTCCTATCATACATTAATTACTTCCTGCCCCTCTCTTTTTCTATTGCCAGTATCTAGAGGCACTAATCTTTTCATTCTTCAAGCACACCATTCTTTCCTAACTTAAGGACTGTGCACATGTGTTTTTCTGTGTCTGGAGTATTATTTCTCCATTATTCATGTGGCCTCACCCTCTCTTTCTTTAGATCTTACCGTAAATGATACTTTCAGAGATCTTCCTTGACCATCTACTCTAAAGTAGCTGCCCATTCTTGTTATTGTTTTAGCCATTATCACAACTTACAATTAATTTTATTTATCTGTATCCTTGTTTCCCTTCTGTCTACCCAATACGAATGTAGTCCTTATAAAGAGAGAAACAGAGTCCATCTTATTAATTATAGAATACCCAGTGTTTAGCACAGTGCCAGTCATAAAAGTTCAATTAATTTTTTGTATAAATGAATACACACTTGATTGCATACATATATATACAGATATATACAAATGTGAGCACAGATACACGTGTACATAAATATACATGTTCATGTGCAAAACATATACATGTAAACACATGTTCACACATGTGTACACACACACCCACATATCTATAAGTACAAAGGCATACATAAATAGAGAAAGAAATACTGTAGATACACAGAAAACTTAGAAGGAAAATGCCACAATATTAACAGTGATTACCTCTGTTTTGGAAATTTATTATTTTTGTTTTATTTTTCCTATAGTTATTTTTAGCTTTTCTGCAATAAAAGTACATTTTTTATGCTAGAAAATAAAAGTTGTTAAAATTCCACATAGTTGTCAAATCAAAGCACATCACTTTTATGCTCAAAGAGATGTAAGTAGAAAAAAATAAAGAAGATAGAAGTAAAAACAGTACAGAAGTAAAAACAGTACAATAGGAAGTCATTAAGTGCAAGGGACATGAGCTTGTAGCACATTGACTGGTATGTGATAGGCCCTTTAGAAGCTTTATGAAAGCATGAGAGCAAGGAAGGGAGGAGAGCAAGATAAAATGAAGGGTGACAGAGAAATCAAAGGAGGGAGAGAAGGAAAGAGGAAGCAAAGAAAGAGAAAGAAAGGAAATTCATAGCTAGGGAGACAAAATGGGAAAGAAGGGACGCTTGGGTGGCTCAGTCGGTTGGGTGTCCGACTCTTGGTTTCAGCTCTGGACATGATCTCCTGGTTTGTGGGATCAAGCCCCACATTGGGTCTATGCCGACAGCATGGAGCCTGCTCGGGATTCTCTCCTTCTCCCTCTCTTTCTCTGTCTCTCTCTCAAAATAAATACATGAACATTAAAAAAAAAAAGAAAATGGGAAAGAAAAGAAAGGCAAGAAGGGGTGGTAAGGAAGAGAAAATGTTAGTAAGAAAGCAAGAACAACACAAGCTGGTGTGTCTATTTTCTTGACATTCATTATTAAGCATTAAATATCCTTCACCATCTTTGAGATTTCAATTTTATGATCAAAGTTCTCTGCATTTACCAGGAATTTGGTAAATATTTTTACACTATTCATCAACAGATAGAACTTACTGGCTCCACAATATTGAACTTCTTGGACTCCTGAACTTCCTGGATTTGATAAACATAATCAAGGGAGGACTCAAAGAAATTATGCCTCTCTTTGTCCACCTGGAGGTCTGCCTGTAGAAGAAGAGCAGCAAAAGTCACATAACAGCATAATCATTCACATAAGTCACTGCTTATGCACTCAACAGAATGCTAGAGCTAGGAAATAATTTAGCCACCAAGTAGTGATCTTACTCCTTTATTTTACAGATAGGAACTATAAGCCAAGAAATAAAAAGCGATCAATGGGAAACTTCTGGTTTCTGGTCGAACAATTAAAAAGCCTGCAAGTTATCATAACCATCCTCACAAAAAAACAATGCTGAACAAGTTGAAAATCACAACTTCTCTTAGAAACAACAGAGAATTGAAATCAGAGGGAAAAGAGCTGCCTCAAATATTGGATAGACAGGTGAAAATGGAGAATCAGAGCTTACAAGAGCAAAAGCCCCGAAGCAGAAACCCGTTGCTATAGCCGGTATCAGACTATCAGTTATTTAAGAACAACTCTATAAGGAAATCCAAAGACAACAGGGAAGACAGAAACAAAAATACCACAGGAAAGTTTGGCCTCTGAGAACAATATCTAGAATAAACCAAACATAGTCTAACAGCAAACTAAGTACAGCCTAACTCCTATCTATATAAACATAAAGCCTCATGCTAAAGACCTATTTACTTCAGTTCCTTTTACCCAGAACATTACATCTGGCTTTCAACAAAATATTACAAGTCATACAAAAGGGGAAAAGACAACAACAACCAGTTTGAAGATAAAAAACAAACATAAAAACCAAACAGATAAGGCAGAGATACTGGATGGTGGAATTACTAGACAAGAAATTATAGTGAGGGCTCTAATGGAAAAGGAGGACAATACACAAGAACAGATGAGTAATACAAGTGGAGATATGAAAGGTAAGGGAAATAATCAAAAGGAAATGCTAGAAATAAAAAACATTAGCAGAAATGAAGAATGCCCTTAATGGGCTTATCAACAGACTGAACAAGGCTAAGGAAAGGATCAATTAACTTGAAGATATGTCAATAGAAACTTCAAAAACTGAAATGCAAAAAGAAAAAAAGAATGAAAAAGATGGAGTAGTGTATTTAAGAGGTGTTGGACAATTATAAAAATGGAAGATACGCATACTAGGCTTTCTAAAAGGAGAAGAAAAAGAGGAACATAAGAAATACTTAAAGTGATGACTAAATTTTTTCCAAAATTAGACAGATAAGAAACAAAAGATTGAGAAAGCTTAGAGAACAATAGTATAAATACAAAAAAATTACATGTAGGCATATCATATTCAAATTGCACAAAGTCAAAGGCACAGAGAAAATCTTGAGAGAAGCAGGAGAAAACCTACCTTATCTAAAGAGGAGCAAGAAAAAGATTTCTCTTAAGAAACCATGCAAAAAGAAGAGAGTGGAGTGAGATGTTTAAGGTACTGGAATAAAATCACAAATTTATAATTCTGCATCCAGTAGTTATTTTTCAAAAGTGAAGAAAAATTAAAGATTTTCTCAAATAAAAATTTAAGGAATGTTTGAGGTAAACTTGTGACTGAATAAATATTACAAGGAGTTCTTCAGACAGAAGGAAAACTATATAAATGAGAAATGTGTACCAAAAGAAAGAAAAGAAGAGTACTAGAGAAGGAATAAATGAAGGTAAAATAAAATCACATTTTTTCTTATTTTTAACTAATCTTACAGATAAGAGTTTGTCCAAGATAATAATTGTAACAACGTATTTGGTGAATATAGATTATCAAATAGTGGAATGAATGACAATAATATTATAAGTGACTGAAGGGAGCAATAGGAAATATTCTGTTATAAGGTTCCTGTACCACACATGAAGAAGCATAATGTTATATGAAAGCATAAATGGATTAATTGTAAATGTGTATGGGAAACCAGAGTAACCACTAAAAAAGTTTTAAAAAGTATAAATCATATATGCTAGAAGAGGACATAAAAGGGAATCATACAATTTTAAGTTAAAAAAAGAGAAGGCAGATAAAAAATTAAGACAAAAATAAGCAAAGGGTAGTCAACAGTAACAAACATGGTAGATATTTATCCAACTATATCAATCACTTCAAAGGTCAATGGCCTAAGCACACCAATTAAAATGTAGAGACTGTTGAGAGTGCATGAAAAATAAGAGCCAACTATATGCTATGTATAACATATCACTTGAAATATAAAAGACATAGACTAAAAGTAAAGGTATGGAGAAAAAAATTCCATGCCAACAAGAATCAAAAGAAAGCTGGAATAACTATATTAATTTCAGAAAAAGGAGACTTCAGAGCAACAAAACCTGTCAGGGAAAAAGAAGCATAACATAATGATAATGGTAAATTCTCTAAGAAGATATTACCACCCTTATTGTGTAATAGGACATCAAAACATGGGAGGCCAAAAACTGATAGAACACCAAGGAGAAATAGGTGAACCCACAATTAGAGTTGGAAATTTCAACCTTCCTGTCAGTAATTGAGGCAGAAAATCAGTAAAGACATAATCGAATTGAACAGCACCATCAACCAACTGGATCTAATTAACATCTGTAGAACATTTCATCCAACAACAGCAGAATACACCTTATATTCAAGCTCACTCAGATCACCATGATCAACCACGTCCTGGGACATACAATATACTGGAATAAATTTACAAGAACAGGAATGATGAAAAGTATGCTCTCAGACCACAAATAAATTACACTAGAAATCAATAACAAAAAATAGCTGGAACCTGCCAAAATACTTAGAGATTAAACAGCACATTTCTAAATGACACATGGGTCAAAGAAGAATTCTTATGAGAAATTAAAAAGTATTTTAGACTAAACAAAAATGAAAATATAACTTAGTATTTGTGGATGAAGTGAAGGCAATGCTTACAGGAATGTTTATAGCATTAAAACCATATATTAGAATAAAATAAATCTAAAATCAATAATTTAAGCTCCCACCTTAGAAAAATAAGAGCAAATTAAAACCAGAATAAGCAGAAGAAAAGAAATAATAACAATTTTTAAGGAAACCAATAATATTAACAATAGGAAATAAACAAAGAAAATCAACAAAATCAAAATCTGGTTAATTTAAAACATCAAGAAAATAGATAAGACTATAGCCAGATTAAGAAAGAAAAAGAAAACACATACATTTAAAATGCCAGAAATGAGAAGCGCCCATATGTCTTAATCAGTTAAGGATCCAACTCTTGATTTTGTCACAGGTCATGATCTCATGGTTTGTCAGATTGAGACCCATGTCAGACTCAGTGCTGATAGCACGGAGCCTGCTTTGACCCTCTCTAGTTCTCTCTCTGCCTCGCCCCCACTCACGCTCTTTCTGTTTCCTTCTCTGTTAAAAATAAATAGTAAATAGCCTTAAAGAATAAAAAAAAATGTCAGAAATGAAAGCAGAGTCATCACTATTGATCTCATGGATATTAAAAGGATAACAAAGGAGTATTAATAACTCCATGCCTTAAATTTTGATAACCTAAATCAACTAATTCCTTGAAAGACACAAGCTTCCAATACTCACACAGGATGAAATACACAATCTGAATAGATTTATATTTATTAAAGGAATTGAATCAATAATTAAAATCCTTCCAAAAAAGAATGCACTAGATGGGTTCACTGGTGAATTTTACTAGATATTTTAAGGAAGAAATGATACCAAATTTTTACACTCTCATCCAGAAAACAGAGGCAGAGGGAATATTTCCTAACTCATTCTCTGAGGCCAGCATTACCCTGATACTAAAACCAGACAAAGACATTACAATAAAGGAAAAGTACAAACTAGTATCTCCAATAAACATATATATAAAAATTCTCAATAAAATATTAGCAAATCAAATCCACCATGGTATAAAAAATATACACCAGGACTGCATGTGATTTATTTCATGTATGCAAGGCTGGTGCAACATTCAAAAATCAGTTGATATAATTCATCACATCAACACCTAAAGAATAAATATTAAATGACAATACCAACAGATATAGAAAAAAATATTTGACAAAATCCAACACACATCCTTTGAGAAAAACTTTCAACAAGCTATAATTATAAGGGCACTTCATCAACTTGATAAAGACTATCTGTAAAAAACCTACAGCTAACACCGTGTTTAATTTTGAGAAACTAGATATATTCCCTCTAACACCAGGAACAATTCATATTCAAATCATAGTGGAATTCTAAGCAAATGCAATAAGACAAGGAAAGGAGATAAAAAGTGTATAGATTGGAAAGGAAGAAATAAAACTATCTTTTTTTTCCACACATGACACAATTGTGTGTATAGGAATTCCCCCCAAAAGTCAACAAAAATCTGTTGGGAGTAATAAGTAACTAGATAGCACAACTGCAGGATACAAAGTTGATATAAAAAATCAATTGTTTTCTTACATGCTAACAGTGGACATTGAAATTGTAAATTAAAAACACCAAACTATACAGGTGCCTGGGTGGCCAGTCGGTTAAGTGTCTGCCTTCAGTTCAGATTATGACCTCATAGTTCGTGGGTTCAATCCCCACAACGGGCTCTGTGCTGACAGCTCAGAGACTGGAGCTTGCTTCAGATTCTGTTTCCCTCTCTGTCTGCCCCTCCCCTGCTTGCACTCTGTCTGTCTCTCTCTCAAAATTAAATAAACATAAAAAAACTGAAGTATTTGTATTAGAAGAAAATTTGAAATGCTTAGTCATAAATAAAAAATTTATAAGATCTATATGATGAAAATTATAAAACCAGTAAAGTAAATCAAAGATCTAAATTTATGGAGAAATATTACATGTAGATGGATAGAAAATATTATCAAGATGTCAGTTCTTCACAACTTGATCCATAGCTTCAGTGTTATCCAATTCAAAATTAATGCAAGCTATTTTCTGGATATCAACAAAGTGACTCTAAAGTTTATATAGACAGGGAAAAAGGCAAGAAAAGCCAACACAATATTGGGAGAGAAGAAACAATTGAAGTATTTACACTATCTGATTTCAAAATTCCCATAAAGTTATCATAATCAAAACAATGTGGTACTGGTGAAAGAACAGACAAATAGATCAATGGAACAGAATAGAAAGCGTGAAAATTATATTTACACATAAATATAGTCAATTAATCTCTGACACAGGAGCAAAGGCAATACAATAAAGCAAAGATAAGTAGGCATATACTAGGACATGATTTAAGATACTGTTCTGACTCACTATAGTAAAAACAAAGACTATTGTCAAGTTTAATAAAACACTACAGATGATGCACTAAGATTTTTCCTTTTTATTCTTTCATTTTACAAAATGTAGGGCATGAATCACTAAATTGATATCATGACCTACTAAATGAGTGGCAACCTGCAATTTAAAAATTACTGCTCCCATGAACAGTATTAGCAGATAGCTCACCAATCTTATCCCAGAAAATAACACAAAACAGATATTGTTTTCTAGTACCATATTTCTTGTATTCGAAGGACCTACTCTTGAAACATCTTTTTAAAGGGTCACCTGTATTTTTGCCTCAATGATCCAGAGGTCAATGTAGATATTATGTAAGAAAATCAGGATCATAATCTTCCTTCATTGTTTCTGACACCAGCCCTAGATTCTGAGCAACTACTTCATCCCCCCAATACTTCTTAAGGTAAAGTCTTTATAGAAACTGGTTGGGGGGCGCCTGGGTGGCTCAGTTGGTTGAGTGTCCGACTACAACTCAGAACTCAGGTCATGATCTCGTGGTTCACAAGTTCGAGACCCGCAGCAGGCTCTGTGCTAACAGCTCAGAGCCTGGAGCCTGTTTCGGATTCTGTGTCTCCCTCTCTCTCTGCCCCTCTGCTGCTCGCACTCTGTCTCTTTTTCAAAAATAAATAAGCATTTAAAAATTAAAACAAAAACTGGTTGGGAATTTATCTAGCCAGGGCTATGACTCAGGTTGTTTACCTGCAGAGATTCTCATTGGACCAGAAATGGCTTATGAAGTAATGAAAAAAAAGGGACTGTTTAAATATCTATGGAAGTTAATAAAATGAAATACAACTGTGGGGGAAAAATTTCAGTATGTGTGCTACGAACCAATATTCAAGGTATATTCTTAGGTTAAAAAGAGTAAGATAAGCACACTGTGTATATTAGCCTTCTAGACTTCTGGAAAGTTTCACAAGCTATTAGTAATGGGAACTGCCTCTAAGGAAGAGAAAGAAAGGAACGGGAATCTTGAATGATAAGGATTTAATATTTTCTATACCTTTTTATAGTGTTTGAAGTTTTTATTTTGTGTATATACATACTTTATACTTTCAATTAAAAATAGATAAATTTAAATAATATAGCAAAGATAGTCTTTTCAACAAATGGTGCTTAAGCAACTGCACATCATCGTGCAAAAAATTAATCTAGAGACAGACCTTAAACTTTTCCCAACAATTAATCCCAAATATATCATAGAGCTAAATGTAAAAATCAAGGCCCTAAAACTCTTAGAATATAATATAAGAGAAAATTCAGGTGACCTTTGACTTGGTGATAACTTTTTGGATATAACATAAAAGCATAATCCACAAAAGAAAAAAACTGATAAATTGGATTTCATAAAAATTAAAAATTTCTTCTCTGTGAAAATCTTGGTTAAGAGAATGAAAAAACAATCCATAGACTGGGAGAAAATCTTTGCAAAACATATCTGAGAAAGGGCTGGTATCTAAAATAGACAAACAAGCAGCATTATCAACAATAGCCAAATTATGAAAAGAGCCTAAGTGTCCCTCAACTGATGAATGGATAAAGAAGATGTGGTGTATATGTATATATACAATGGAATATTACTCAGCTATCAAAAGGAATAATCTCTTGCCATTTGCAACGTCACGGATGGTGCTAGAAGGCATTATGCTAAGTGAAATAAGTCAGTCAGAGAAAGACAAATACCATGTGATTTCACGCATACGTGGAATTTAAGAAACAAAACAGATGAATATAGGGGGAAAAAGACAGTGAGGCAAACCATAAAACAGACTCTTAACTATAGAGAAGAAACTGAGGGTTGTTGGAGAGGAGGTGGGTGGGGGGATGGGCTAAATAGGTGATGAGTATTAAGGAGGACATTTGTTGTGAAGAGCACTGGGTGTTATATGTAACTGATGAATCACTAAATTCTACTCCTGAAACTAATATTATACTGTATGTTAGCTAACTAGAACTTAAATAAAAACTTAAAACAATACAAATTCCAAGTTAAAATTTTATTTTTTACACCTAGAAAGTTGAAATAAATATCTTTTACCCCAAGGGGTGTGGAGAGGGGGGGATAAAACAAACAAAGAAGTAGTATGGTATCTTTTTTTTTTACATTTATTAATTTTTGATTGACAGAGAGAGACAGAGCACAAGTTGGGGGGTGAGGCGGCAGAGACAGAAGGAGACACAGAATCCGAAGCAGGCTCCAGGCTCTGAGCTGTCAGCACAGAGCCTGACACAGGTCTCCAACTCACAAACCGCAAGATCATGACCTGAGACGAAGTCGGATGCTTAACCAACTGAGCCACCCAGGTGCCTCTAGTAGGGTATCTTTTAAAAAAATAAGAATAAAATAGACAAACAGCTCTTAAAATGAAACGATAATAATCCAATTAAAATGGCAAAATATATGAACAGGTACCTTACCAAAAGAGATATACAGATGGCAAAAATGCATATGAAAAGATGTTCAACAGAATATGTCATTACAGAAACGAGGATTACAATGAGAGATCACTACATACCTATTAGAATGGCTAAAATCCAAAACACAGACAACACCAAATGCTGACAAAGAGAGCAACAAGAGCAATAAGAACTTTCATTCATTGATGATAGAAATAAAAAAAATGTAGTCACTTTGAAAGACAATATGGAAGTTTCTATAAAAAACTGTAAGAAACTAAATATACTTTTACCATACAATCCAGAAATTGTGCTTTTTGGTATTTACCAATATTATTTGCAAAGTTATGTACACAAAAACCTGCATTCAAATATTTACATAAGCTTTATTAATAATTCACAAAGTTGAGAGGAAGCCAAGATATCCTTCAATAGGTGAAAAGATAAACTGTGGTAAATACACACAATGGAGTATTATTCAGCACTAAAAATAAGCGAGTTATAAAGTCATGAATAGACACAGAAGAACCTTAAATGAATATTGCTAAAATAAATAAGCCAAAATGAAACTGCTACATGCTGTATAATTCCAACAATAAAACATTCTGGAATAGGCAAAATATGGAAACCATAAGATCAACAGTTGCTAGCAGTTTGGGGGGTGTGGCTGGATAGAGGGATGAATGGGTGGTGCCCACACATATTTTGGGCAGTGACATATTTTCTGCATGATAGTGTAATGGTGGATTTATGTCATTACACATTTGTCAAAACCCCCAGAATGTATAATGCATTGGCTCATCATTCATGCAAATGTTAATAGTAGGGGGAACTGTATGCTGGAAATTAGGGATATATGAGAACTCCGTACTTATAATTCATCTTTTCTGTAAACCTATAACTGCTCTAAAAATAAAGTCTCTTAATATTAAAAAAGTGACCCAAGGTCCCCCAGATTATTTTTTTAATGTTTATTTATTTTTTAAATATGAAATTTATTGTCAAATTGGTTTCCATACAACTTCAGATTATTTTTAATTGAAGAAGTTCAAAGGCTGTATCCTTGCTCTTTAGTAAAGTCACCAGGGACCTCTACATACAGCAACCAAACTACTAGGACATTCCAGAAGCTTTCATTGTAAAAGTCTCCAAAAGAACAAAGTTTGGACTGTGCCAAGGGTCCCAACCCCCTAGAGAATTGGTAATTCACTAGGAGGACTCAAAGGACTCCAGCATATAGTCATACTCATGGCTAAGATTTATTTTAGTGGAAGGATATGAAGCAAAATCAGCATAGGGAAAAATACATGGGATGAAGTATAGAAGAAACTAGGTGAAAGCTTCCAAGAGTGTTCCTTTAGTACAGTCACAAAAGACACAGTTAATTCCTTCAGCAACAAGTTAACAACACATGTGCAATATGGTCTACCAGGTAAGCTCTTTAGACTCAGTGCCCTAGGTTTTTATTAGTGCCTGTACACAGGTACTGGCTGCTGAGCATATACCAAGACTCCAGACTCCCAGAAGAAAATAAGACATTCAACATAAACCACATTGTTTGTACAGGCAGTCTAGGCACAGTGAGTCATTCTTACCATTTAGGAAAAATTTTATATCTGTGTAAGAAACTGCCCACTAGCCTAGTTCCCAGATACCAGCCAAGAGTTAATATTATAGTCGGATTTTCCTAATCAAAGTAGACTCAGGCCTTTTATGTTAACTCTCTTCTAGCTAGGAACCCAAAACAGAATAGATGGAAAAGGAAGAAAACAAAGGTATGCAGAAGAAAAATGACAGAAGACCCCAGAATAGTACTTCTTTCCAGTTTATGGAAGAAAAGTAGTCCTTCACTTTTTCAATACTAACTCTATCCACCACTGAGGATAGATTTATCACCTTGAAGCACCTTACATGATGTAATGGACACTCACCAAATCACATATCAGCTTTGCCACAATCTATATAACCTTGGACAAGATGATTTCTAAGAAATTTCACAGCTCATGTCTATGACCTTATTCAATTGAATATCTCTTTTTATACTTGAATCTATCTTTTACTTGATCTATTATCCAACACACAGAACCATTCTTCCATTAAAAGCAGTTTTAATCAGTTAATTCCTTTCCTCCCTTCTCCAGGGCCACCCTTGTGACTTAGACCTTTTCCTCTAGATCATTGTAATACTTTCCTAAACTGATTTTTGTTTGTTTGTTTGTTTGTTTCCAGTCTCTCCCAGGTCTAATTCATCTTATAACCTCATACAGTTTAAGATTTCTAAATCAGAATTCCACTCATATTGCTTATACAACCAAAAGGTCTTGTTAATCTTCCCAGAGCCAATAGAATTCAAGACAAACTCCTGAGCCTATCACTCCATAATATAGTCTGAACTTTCCTGATCATATTTTGTCTTTCACTACTCTCCAATAGTAATGAAAATTCTGGTCATACTATTTCCCAAACGTACTCCATGTTTTCCATTCTTGGGGCCATTGCCCTCCATGTGAAAGGTCCATTTCTCCATTTCTATCTGTCAAAGACTTCACTTTTTGTTGAATGACCACCTCAAATTGAATGGGCCCCATTATTTTACAAAGGCAAATCTCCACATCCAAATGTAAGTTTTTTATTCTCCAAACACCTCCCCACCCCTATAAGGATACCACATACAGATACATGTTACAGTATGTAAAAAATGCTACTTGTTTAAGTGTCATGTGTGAATACATGTGTGGAATTTTAGCATTCCAGTTATAAGCTA
This sequence comes from Panthera uncia, assembly GCF_023721935.1. NCBI lineage: Eukaryota > Metazoa > Chordata > Mammalia > Carnivora > Felidae > Panthera > Panthera uncia. The sequence goes on from NC_064817.1 coordinate 52,299,059, forward strand.
TAGAAGGACAGGAAGTATGTCTCATTGTCTCTCTAGTACTGTTGAACCCAGCTTAATGCCTGGCATGTGGTATGCATTCATGGAATAGTGATTTATTTGAACTAAAGTCCCTGAAAGCCCATACAAAAAAAGTTAATGTTGGAATATCTTGGGGGGAAAAAGGAGAAGATCTGCTCCTGATCTACCAAATACAGTACTAGTCTAACTTTATCCTCATGTGGATTTTGGAATCAAAAACAGAACTGAAAGGGACTCTGGAAATCATTGCATATCACTCCTCCTTTGAAAGAAAAAAAAATATGTTATCCAAAGTCACACCTTGAAAGACAAGAAATAACAAGTGTTGGCGATGATGTGAAGAAAAAGTAACCCTCATGTATTATTGGTGGGATGCAAAATGGAGCAGCCACTGTGGAAAGCAGCATGAAGGTTCCTAAAAAAATTAAAAATAGAATTACCACATGACCCTGTAATTCTACTACTGGGTATTTAGGCAAAGAAAATGATAACACTAATTCAAAGAGATACATGCACCCCTATCATAGTTGCAGTATTATTTTCAATAGCTAAGATAAGGAAGAAACCTAAGTATTCATTGATAGATGAATGGATAAGGAAGACGTGGATTTTGGTATAATATGCAGCCATGAAAAAGGATTATATCTTGCCCTTTGTGACAATATGGATAGCTCTGGAGGGTATTGTGCTAAGTGAAATAAGTCAAACTGAGAGAAATTAATACCATATAATTTTAGTCATATGTGTAATCTAAGAAACAAAACATGAGTAAACAAAAAGAATAAGACCTATAAATAAAGAGAACAAACTGATGGTTTTCAAAGTAAAGGAGGGTGAGAAGGATGGACAAATTGGGTGAAGGGGAGTTGAAGAGATGGAATTCTACTTATGGAATGAATAAGTCACAGGAATAAAAGGCAGAGCATAAGGAATATAGTCAGTGATACTATAACAGTGTTGTATGGTAAAATTTTATTTTCTCAAACTTACATGTTATTGTTTACATAAAAAGTATTTATATATTAAATTATTTATTCTAAAGTCCAAAAAACAAATGAACAACAACAACAAAAAAGTCACATAGTTAGTGAGTGGAGGAGCTAGTTTGGGAACTCAAGGCTCCTCAGTCCCAGGCAAATGGTTTTAACTGTAAGACTACTATTATAGTGGTTCCCTGCTGAGGCAGGGTATTAAGGAAAACCTTGTAATAGGAAGATACCAATGTTACCAAGGCATATCTGGCAGCAGAAGGTAGGAACAGGCTTTTTGAACATACCTCTTGTAACTGAGATTCTTTCTTCTTGGAAGACAGATGTAAGTGCCGATCCAGCAAAGAATAAAATCTTTCACCATCCTTTTCAAATTTCTTTTTCCGTTCCTAGATGTGGGAGAGAAAGCACAGATTAAGATGTCTATAGTTTTTAATTCACTCTGCTCAGAACTGAGAATGAAGGATGCAGTGTCACATTCTCCATATTTCTAGTCTCTGGAAAAAACAAATAAATAGAAAATTTACTTTTGCATTGGTCTCAGCAGTTTCGATTACCTCAAATATAACCCTAAACCATTCCACCTAAACACAGGGCAGTTCCTATTGGTACAGTTGATGGCCCTGGGAGCTGCTGCTCAGAAAATGGCACTTAAAATGGCTCTGTACAGTTGTTACTTTTTCTTCCTTCTAATATCTTTCTTTTTTTATGTGCATTAACTACTCATTCATTTTTTAAAAATAGAAATAAGGAACAATGGTGAACTAAATATATGCCTTTAAAAGTCATATACAATGCATTTAGACAGCTTAATAAGCAAAACATTTCCAAGGCAATAGGAACCTTGGACTACTTCTATAAGTTATGAATTCTTTGGTATTGTTTAAGTATTTTACTACTGCATGTTAAAAGATGATGTTTAAAATGAGGAAACAATCCTGGAAAGTGTGGCTTGGAAAGCAAGAGTCAAAAACTTTACAGGAGGATGCGCCTGGGTGGCTCAGTAAGTTAAGTGCCCAACTCTTGATTTCGGCTCAGGTCGTGATCTCATGGTGTCATGAGGTCAAGCCCTGTGACAGACTCTTCAGTGCTGGACATGGAGCCTGATTAAGATTCTCTCTCCCTCTCTCTCTGCCCCTCCTCTGCTCGCATTCTAGTCCTCTTTATCTCTCTCTCTCAAAATAAAAGTATGAAATTTAATTAAGCTCTCTGCCTCAATAAAACTTAATTAAGCTCTCTGCCTCAGCACAACCGGAAGTCACACAGCACCAAAGGAGCACTAACAATGTCCATTTGTCACATACTAATACTGACACTCTGCAATCCCCTGAACATCATGCTGGGAAATTCATGGAAACAGCTTGTACTGTGTCATGGTAAATCCAAATTCACTGAGCATCTACAGGGTGCCAGTTACTAGAAGAGGCACAGCAAGGGACACACAGGAAAAATAGAAAAAAAAAAAAAACATCCATTATTGATTTCTAGAGGCAATCTGTTCCTGGGCAAGAAGCTTAGACCATTTGTGACCTCTGACCTGTAAGAAACATGCTTTTTTCCAAAGGTAAAGAAGCAGAGAGGAAGCTAACATTAACTGAGGCTTACAACAGTCCAGGAAGTATGCTATATACTTATAATCCATTATTTCATTTAGTCTTCACAACCCTGAGTAGTAGATATTGGAAAGGAACTTAAGGATCAAAAAGAAGAATTAACTTATTCAAAGTCATATAATATACAGATCTACTTGATTTATTACATACAGTCTAATAAGGCCCAGATGATCATGAGAGGAATTGCACTCAGGAGGCCTGTAAATAACTAGGAAACCTTGTGAATAAAACTCAAGTAGGTCTACAGCCCTAGTCCAAACTCAGATACCAAAACACAATAGAAATATTCACACAAAACATATAGGTAGGACAAACTGTACCTCCAGCTGGTAAGTCTATTTAAAGTAGCAATTGTTTGAAGAGAGCATTAGATCCAGAAAAAGTCAGTGACTTCTCCAGGAAAAGACAAAGTTCTGTTGGTCATTTACCCCTCCAATTCCATTTTTGAAATAAAAACTATGAAATATAATTCATATATCATAAAATTTACCCTTTTAAAGTAGACAATTCAGTGGTTTTTAATATATTTACAAAGCTGTATATCCATCATTGCTGTTTAATTCCAGATTATTTCCGTCACCTAAGAGAAATCCTATACCTGTTAGCAGTCATTTCCCCCTTCTCCCAAATCTGCCCCCCGAGAAGCCACAATTTTTTTTGTCTCTATGGATTTGTATATTCTATAGATTTCATATAACTGGAAGCATGCAATATGTGACCATTTGTGACTGTCTTCTTACACTTAGCATAATGTTTTCAAGGTTTATCCATGTTGTAACATGCATCAGTACTTCATTCTTTTCGTGGCTGTATAATGTTTGACTGTATGGATACACCACATTTTCTCTATAAATTCATCAGTTGATGGACATTTGAGTTACTTCCATTTCCTTGACTGTTATGAATAGTGCTGCTGTGAACATTTATGTACAAAATTTTCTGCAGTCATGTTTTCAACTCTTTTGGGAATACACACACACACACACACACACACACACACACACACCACACACACATATATATGCAGTGGACTTGCTGAGTGATATGGAAACTCTATGTTTAACTTGCTCAGAAACTGCCAAACTGTTTTCCAAAGCAGTTGTATCATTTTACATTGCCAACAGCAATGAGTGAGAGTCATAATTTCTACACATCCTCACCAACACTTACTTATCTTTTTGATTATAAACAACCTTGTGGGTGTTAATTTGCATTCACTGTGGTTTGACTTGCACCTCTCAAATGATTAATGATGTTTTTTCATGTATCTGTTGGCCCTTTGTGTATATATGTATATATATTTTTGAGTTAAAAAATTGATTGTATAATTCTGAATACTAGCTATGCTGTATTTTCTCCCATTCCTTGGATTGTTTTGGCACTGTGTTGATAGTGTCCTTTGAAGCATGAACATTTTTAATTCTGTGAAGTCTAATCAGTCTATTTCCTTTGATTTCTTGTGTTTTTGCTGTCATATCTCAGAAACTGTTGCCTGATATAAGGTCATGAAGATTTATACCTATGTTTTCTTCCAAGAGCTTTATATTTTTTGGTTTTTATTTTTGAATATGGTGTAATATAGGGCTCCAACTTCATTCTTCTTCATATGGATGTCCAGTAGTCCAAGAACCATTTGTTCTTTCCCTATTGAATTGTTTTGGCATTCTCACAAAATATCGATTAGCTATAAATGTATAAATTTATTTCTGGACTCTCAATTCTATTATATTAATCTATATGTCTGTCTTCTTCATGTCAGCACCACACTCTCTTGATTATTATAGCTTTGAAGTAAATTATGAAATTAAAGATTATGAGTCTATTTTTCAATATTTCTTTTTCTATCTTGGTCTTCTATGTGGACTTTAGGATCACCTCATCAATCTGTTGAAAATGGCCAGCTGAAATTTTGGTACAGATGGCACTAAATCTGTAGATCAATTCTGTGACTATTATCATCAATAATATGAAGTCTTATAATTCATGTACATAAGATGTGTTTCCATTTATCCTTCTATTTATTTAGATCTTCTTTAACTTGTTCCATTAATGTTTTGTACTTTTCAATGTACAAGTGTTGGACTTTTTTTTTTCTAATTTACACCTAAGGAGTTCCTGGATGGCTCAGTCAGAGGAGCAAGTGACTCTTGATCTCAGGGTCATGAGTTCAGGCCCCATGTTGGGGGTAGAGATTACTTAAATAAATAAAATGCTTTTAAAATTTAAACCTAAGTGCTTTAATCTTTTGATGCTATTATAAATGGGAATTTCTTAATTTAATCTTGGGACACCTGAGTGGCTGAGTTGGTTCAGCATCTGACTCTTGATTTTGGCTCAGGTCACGACCTCATGGTTCGTGAGATCAAGCCCCATGTCACGTTCTGTGCTAAAAATGTGGAGCCTGATTGGGATTCTACCTCTCCCTCTCTCTTTCTCTCTGCCCCTCTTTTCCTCTCTCTCTCTCTCCTTCTCTCTCTCTCTCTCTCAAAATAAACAATTAAATATTAAAAAAAAGAAATACAATTTATCAACAGCCATTATACCATGGCTCAAGTCCAAGCCAATGTCTACCATAGGTTATTCCATAGATAACATGAACTAAGTAATTCATGAGCATAGGTAGGATCCAACCCTTAAATACGCATTAACTAGATACGGGTTAGCTGTTTTCAGCATAGCCAGAAAGCAGTATAATGTGTTCCCTATAATCTCCTCAACCAGAAAATAGCTATTTGATTTCCCACATATTAGCCTTCCTCTCACCTCTCTTGACTTGTGGAGTCTTGAGTAATCCTCTTTGCCATCCTTAGCTTTGCTGGACAAAGCTGAAAGCCAAACCCACAACTTATGATCCCAACATGATAAGCTGAACCCACACAGAATCAGACACTGAATAGAGAAAATAGACCCAGGAAACTTTCCTGCAGCATTACACTCATAATGCCCAAGTGATCACTTAAAAAGCATTCATGTGTAAGACTTTTAAAACTTCATTTATTCACATGATCATTTAGTTCCATGCAGTAAATTAAGAAATGCAGCTATCCCCTGTCACCTTTCTTCTATTTCCCCTTCTCCAGAAATAAACTTTTTCATCTCTAAGCCAATTATTCTAGTATTTGCTTTAACATTTCTAATATCTCAAAATAAAGGTTTACATTGCTATTACTAATTCTTAAGTTTTGTGCATTATCTATTAACTTCCAAAAAAAGATGAGGATTTAGCCCTTTCCTCTCCTTGTCTCATTATCACCACCATCTCTTTTGTCCCCCAACCCAAACCCATGTCCTGATACTCCTATTAAACTTATATTGCAATTTTGCTTTGATTCATATTCAATAATTAAATTATTATGACCATATAAATATTACTTATAGATTAAACATGTAATACAATATTGTTAATGTTATTTTCCTGTACAACTAGATAACTATCAAATCATCTTAAATACCTTAGAAATTGATATAAAGATGGGCAGAACAAACTCCACAATTAAAAACAGAGAAGAGGCCACATGAAAGAAGGTAGAAAGAATGGAGATGTGGTTTGGGACAGAAACAGATCATAGCTGCTGCAGTCCAAGAGAAGGGTGAGAAACAGACTAGCAAATAAGGAAGTTCACAGGAAAAATGTATCCCTATAGCAATAGGCTTAGAAAACAAGAGGGGCCAAATTTCTTGCATTCTTACAACCAGCGAACCTTGAAGCCTGGAGCTTTAAAAGTCGGCAGGCTTGTCTGTGATAGAGCCCGGAAGGCATTGTTCTGCTCATGGAGAGAAGACAAGAAAACAACATAGGGATAAACAGCATGAAAACAGCAATCTGAAGACTTTGGGGCACACAGTGGGGGAGGTTATTTGTTCATCTTGGAGCACACCACAGAGAGACAGTATTCCAAGAGAGAACCGTCTGGGAACAAAGGAACTGGCCAGTACCATTTCCATGCCTTGCACCTCAGCATAGGCACAGGGCCATATGCAGGAACCAGTGCAGCACCAATACTCCCTACCTCACATGCTTACACCAAGCTCCCAAACTCTGGTGGAACCACTGTTCCCAGTGATGCTTACCTCAGTCCCAATGTTTTGGGGACCTGCCCCCTGGAGGGTGGCCCAAATTCCTGCTCAAACCATGTCTTCCAACACGGGAGTTTAGCAGAGCTTCAGTTCCATGAGTGGGGGTGACAGGTCTCATTTCACAATCAGAGCAGAGCACACCTAGTTAAAATGTACTACATTCAGGCCAGGGACTACATACTGCATGCATCAGGCAAAGAAAGTCCCTGCATACAACTGGCCTGAAGAATAAAGCAGGCAGAACAAAACAGCAGAACACACGGAGAAAATATTAAAGACACTCCTTGAAATGCCAGGCCCTAGGGAACAGGGGACACTACACAGTAGGGCACTACAGGACTTCTTCATAAGGCCACTAACCTCAAGAATAAAGATGTAGCTCACTTTCCTAACACAAAGAAACAGGCACAGAGACATAGAAAAAAGAGAAGACAGAGAAATTTATCCCAAATGAAAGAGGAAAAGGCCATGACTAGAAATATAAAAGAAAAAAAAAGAAATGTAAAAAAAAGTTATAAATAACATATATTATAGATAATTTAAAGTAAAGATCATAAGAATAATCACTGTACTTAAGGAAAGAGTGGAAAACATGACTGATACTCTTAAAACATGGATAAGAAATAACATAGCAGAGATAAAGGCTTACTAAACAAAATGAGAAACATGACTGATAGAATGAAAACCAGGCTGAAAGAAGCAGAGCAATGACATAATGACCTAGAAGACAGAATAATGGAAGGCAATTAAGCCTAACAAAAGAGAGAAAACAGAATTATGCAAAATGAGAAGAGACTTAAGGAACTCAGTGACTCCAGTAAATGTAAAAACATTTATATTACTGAGGTATCAGAAGAAAATGAGATACAAAAGGGGGCAGAATATTTATTTGAAGAAATAATAGCTGAAAACCTTCCTAATCTGGGGAAAGAAACAGACATCCAGATTTAGGAGGCACAGAGAACTGCCATCAAAATCAACAAAAGCAGATCCACATCAAGAAATATTCTAATTAAATTATAATAGTGATAAAGAACAAATTTTTGAAAGCAGCAAGACAAAAGAAGACAGTAACTTACAAGGAAAACCCTATAAGGCTATCATCAGCTTATTTTTCAGCAGAAACTTTCTAAGTCAGAAGGGAATGGCATGATATATTCAAAGTGCTAAATGGGAAAAATCTGCAGCCAAGAATACTCTGTCCAGTAAAGATATCATCCAGAAGATAAGGAAACATAAAGTCTCCCAAACAAACAAAAACTAAAGGAGTTCATGGTCACTACACCAATTCTGCAATAAATATTAAAGGTAACTCCTTGAATGGAAGGGAGGCCAAAACTGATAGTATAAAGATAGGAAACACAAAAGCAGTAAAAATGACTTTCTATTTTTAAAAAGTTCAAGGAAATCACAAAACAAAAGGATGTAATATGACAACATATACCTAAAATGTGGGGAGGGGAGGAGTAAAGAATAGGTTTAAACTTAACTGACCATCAACATAATATAATTGCTATATGAAGAAGAGCTTATAAACAAACCTAATGGTAACCATATATCAAAATCGACCGATACATATGCAAAGAATAAGGAGAAATAAATCTAAATATAAAACTAAGGAAAATCAGCAAATCATAAATGAAAGATAATAAAGGATTAGAGGAAAGCTTTAGAAACAAGCACAAAATAATAAAATGACAATAAATGCACATCGATCAATAATTCCTTTGAATGTAAATGGACTTAAATGCTCGAACAAAAGACACAGGTGACAGCATGGATTAAAAAAAGAGAGACCCATCCATATGCTGCCCTCAAGAGACTCACTTTAGACCTAAAGATGCCATCAAAGTGAATTGAGGGGATGGAGAAACATCCATCATGCAAATGGAAGTCAAAAGAAAGCCAGGGTGGCAAGAATTGTAACAGACAAAATAGACTCTAAAACAAAGACTATAAAGGAGGAGTTAAGATAGTTGAGAAGTAGGGGGATCCTGGGCTTTGCTCATCCCTCAAACACAGCTGTATTGAGGTCAGATCACTTGGAACACCCAGGATATCTATCTGTGGAGTGGCAGAAGGATCTCCACAGTTGGAGGGAGACAGTGTGGCAGGTGCAAGGTGCATGAAGTGAATTAGGGGAGAAAAAAATGGCAGTGCCATGGAGGGGAGGCAATGCTTTCTCTGGAGAGACAAAAGGGACAGAAAGAGAGAGGGGTTGATAAAGTGGGGCATCAAGTTCACACAAGAGGAAAACCTCTTGAGACCAGGGACAGGGGCATGAGAAGTATTGAGTGTTGTGGCTTTTCTTTGTTTATATGTTTCTTTGTTTGAAAGCAGCATTTGGAGCTCAAACTCTGAGGCTATGGAAGTATGCAACTTTCTCTAAAGTGGAGCTGGAGCACAAGCTGGGGAGGAGGGAGATGACCCCACGTTGCATAACAGCATGTAGGGATCTCCATGGCGCATAGAGAGAGAATATTCCCCTTCCTGGAGTGCTTTTCAAAGAGGGTATATTACCTCCCCAAGGACAAAACACCCTACAGGCAACAGAAAAAAGGCCTTTCATCAGTAGATGACATAAGTGCACCCAAAAGGAATATAACCTTTGCTGCTATCAGTGGCATTACGCTTTAGATTCCTTAAATTCCACAGACTGCACAGGTATGGGACTGTTTTTCAGGGCAAAGGATTACAGACACAACATGGAGAGGCTCTACTCCAGAGTAGGGGTGGGCGTGGATCCCAGTAGTGCCAGGTCCTTTAAGACTTTGGGTTTGGAATCCAAGCTGCATGCCAAAGAAAAAATGCAGGAGAGTTGTGGCACACAGAGAAGTGACTGCCCTCAATGTTCTGTGAAGCCGTCTGAACAGAGGAGGGGGGTCAGTGAGTTCCCCCATCTGGGGAAGAGAGATTGGAGTGGTGCCATTTTCCATCCAACAACACTGTAGGACTTTGGAGAGCAACATAGCAGCCCCCCAGGGGAGGCTGGAGGCACTTACACCAAACCCCACCATCTGTGCCTGGCAACTATTTATTTAGTGGAGCAGGACTGATTTTAAGCCAATGCAGCAAACTCCTTCTTCAGAAGACCAGCACAGGCAGCACCAAGCACACACCAAATGTACTGAAAATCTAGTGCTTCAAAATGACACCTGCAGTTCTGGTGGAAATAGGACTGGGCTTACTTTTTTTCTTTCTTTTTTAAAAATTTTTTTCTTTCAGAATCAAGCTCATATTCCCTTGTTTGTTTTTCATTTTCTTTTCGCTGTGTTTGGAGCAGACTTTTTTATTCTTTTTCTTTTGTCTTTTCTTCCTTTTTCTTCCTACCTTTTTCTTTGGAATCAGCCTTGTACTTTTTTTGAGTCTCTGTTTGGTTTTTATTGTTCCATTTTCTTTTCTCTTTTTGGGTATCAGGGTTCTCCCCCATTTTTTGACAAACAAATCAAAGCACACCTAATTAAAGGTCCCAACACTAACCACTGCAAGCAAGGAGGAGCTCAGCAGATACTGACCACTGAGAAAAAGCAGCCAAAATGCAACAGCACAGTACACACAGCATACACTAGAAACAGCTCCTCAAATGAAAGGCCCTAGACAGTGTATAAACCCTTTATAATGTAGAAGTACAATCAGGTGTAGGAAACAATACAAGCTTTTAAAATACACAAAATACAGAAACTTATTCAAAATGACAAGATGGAGGAATTCTCCCCAAAAAGAAAGATCAAGAAGAAATCACCACTAGGGACTTGCTCAAAACAGGCAAGCAATATATCTGAACAAAAATTTGGAACAACAATCATAATACTATTACCTCTACTTGAAATAAGCATGGAAGACACCAGAGAAGCCCTTGCTACAGAGATCAAAGATGTAAAAACTATTCAGGCTAAAATTAAAAAAATGGTATACTGAGATGCAAAACTGACTGGATACAGTGATAACAAGGATTGAAGAAGCAAAGTAGAGAATAAGAGAGAATTCTGAAAGCAGCTAGGGACAAAAGGTCCTCAATCTAGAAGACTAGACACATAGGGTTGGCAACAGACCTGTCCACTGAAACTTGGCAGGCCAGAAGCAAGTGGCAGGAAATATTCAAACTACTGACGTGGAAAAATATGCAGCCAGGAATTCCTTATCCAGCAAGGCTGTCATTCAGAATAGAAGAGATACTTTCCCATAAAAACAAAACCTAAAGGAGTTTGTGACCACTAAACGGGCCCTGCAAGAAATTTTAAGGGGAAAGCTTTGAGTGGAGAGAAAAAAAAAAAAAAAAAAAAAGAAGACCAAAGTAACAAAGACAGCAAAGGACCAGAGAACATCATGATAAACACCGACTTTGCAGGTAATGCAATGGCACTAAATTCATACCTTTCAATAATTACTCTGAATGTAAATACACTAAATTCTCCAATTGAAACACATAGGGTATCAGAATGGATAAAACAAAATAAGATCCTTCTATATACTGCCTACAAGAGACTCATTTTAGACCGAAAGACACGTGCAGATTGAAAGTGAGGGGACAGAGAACCATCTATCATGCTAATGGACATCAAAAGAAAGACAGCATAGCCATACTTACATCAGACAAACTAGATTTAGAAAAAAGACTGCAACAAGAAATGAAGAAGGGCATGGTATAATAACTAAGGGGTCTATCCATCAAAAAGACATAACAATTGTAAATATTTATGCCCCCAATGTGACACCCCAAATATATAAATCAATTAATAACAAACATAAAGAAATTAATTGACAATAAAACCATAACAGTGGGAGACTTTAACACCTCACTTACTTCAATAGACAGATCATCTAAGCAGATAATCAACAAGGAAACAATGGCTTTGAATGACACGCTGGACCTGAAGTTCTTAACAGATATATTCCATTTTATCCTCAAGCAGCAGAATACACATCTTTCTCGAGTGTACATGGAACATTTTCCAGAACAGATCACATATTGGGTAACAAATCAGCTCTCAACAGATACAAAAAGAAAGATCATATGATTCATATTTTCAAAACCCAATATTATGAAACTTGAAATCAACCAGAAGAAAAAAAATTGGAAAGCTCTCAAATACATGGATGTTAAAAAACATCCAACTAAAAAAAGAATGGGTTAACCAGGAAATTGTGGAAGGTAAAGAAACAAAACAAAACAAAAACAAACAAACAAAAAAAAAAACAAGGAAGCAAAATGAAAACATGACAGTCCAAACTTTTCGGGATGCAGCAAAGACAGTCTTAAGAGGAAAGTACATTGCAATTCAAGTGCAGGCTCTGTGGTGCAATGGGTAGCACACTGGACTTCTAATGTGAGTACACTGCAATTCAGGTGTGTCTCAAAAAGGAAGAACGGTCTCAAATACACAATGTAACCTTGCACCTAAAGGAACTAGAAAAGGAACAGCAAATAACACCTAAAGCCTGAAGAAGATAAATAATAAGATTAGAAAATAAATAAATAATATATATAAAAAACGCCACAGTAGAATGGATCGATGAAACTAAATGCTTGTTCTTTGAAAGAATAACAAAATTGATAATACCCTTGCCAGACCTATCAAAAATAAAAGAGAAGGGACCCAAATAATAAAATCACAAGTGAAAAAGGAAAGATCACAACCAACAACACAGAAATACAAATAATTATAAGAGAACACTATGAAAGATTATGGGCCAACAAACTATACAACCTGGAGGAAATGGACAAATTTCTAGAAATTCATGCACTACCAAACCTGAATCAGGAAGAAATAGAAAATTTGAACAGACCCATAACCAGCAAAGAAATTGAACCATTTATCAAAAATCTCCCAACCAACAAGAGTCTTGGACGAGATGGCTTTCCAGGGGAATTCTACCAAACATTTAAAATAGAGTTAATATCTATTCTTCTTAAATGGTTTCAAAAAATAGAAATGGAAGGAAAGCTTCCAAATGCATTCTGTGAAGGCAGCATTACCTTGATTCTAAAACCCAAGAAAGACCCCACTAAAGAGGACAATTACAGGTCAATATCCCTGATGGACATGGATGCAAAAATTTTCAACAAAATACTAACAAATGGAAGTCAACAGTACACTAAACGAATTATTCATGATGATCAAGTGAGACTTCCTGGACTACAGGGCTAGTTAAATATTTGCAAATGAATCAATGTGAGTCACCACATTAATAAAAAGATAAGAACCATATGATCCTGTCAATAGATATAGAAAAAGCATTTGACAAAATACAGCATCCTTTCTTGATAAAAACCCTCAAAAAGGTAGGGATAGAAGGAACATACCCCAATACCATAAAGGCTCTATATGAAAGACCCATAGCTAATATCATCATCAATGAGGAAAAACTGGGTGGGGGTTCCTCTTAAGATCAGAAATACAACAGAGTTGTCCACTCTCACCACTGTTGTTCAACATAGTACTGAAAGTCTTAGCCTTAGCAATTAGCAAACAATTAAAAAGGCATCGAAATGTGTAAGGAAAACCTCAAACTTACACTCTTTGAAGATGACATTAAACTACATGGAAAACCCAAGACTCCACCAAAAAACTGCTAGAATTGATAAATTCATCAAAGTCACAAGATATAAAATCAATGTTGAGAAATCAACTGCATGTCTATACAATAGTAACTATAGGATATGTGATGTAGGGGCAGCTTTTTCCAGGAACAAAAGTGGGGGTGGGTGCCTTTTTTCTTTTCTTTTTTCTTTTTTTTTTTTTACTTTCCTTCTACCTAGCTGGCCCAGCATTAGAGAGCACAATTTCTGAAAATTTCCATCTATTTTGTTAGCATCACTTACCCTGCCCCAGAATTCTCCTGGAAACCCAACACACTCAACCTGCCTTCCCTGGCAGATGCACCTCCAAAGCTGCACCTGCTGTACCACATCCTGTGGGCAAGTTTGGCTGGAACTGGCAATCCCTGAAAAGTTGCTCCTGACTCACCAAATCAGGCAGGTGGCCACAACCAAACCTGGGGTCCCCTCAAAGTGCCTCTCACACTGCCACACCAATAGGTGGACTTGGCCACAAAAAAACACTCCTGCAAAGAAGCTCCTGTTTTATCATACCACATGAGTGGCCTCCACTTGGAACCACGCCAACCCAAACCATTCCCATCATTTGGGGTGGGGCAACCCCACCCACCAGCATGCCTGCAACAGTCCTGGCCAGGCCATGCAGCTAGCTGCACCAGAGGGCTAACCCCACCCAAAATATGACATCAGCATCTACAGCCAGGGCTCTCAGCTAGCCTCATTGGAAGCCAACCCCACCCACCAATGCAACCATAGGCATAGTAGGAATTGCAGCCAGCCAGTTTGGGGGCCAGTCCTACACATCAGCACATCTACACTAAACATAATCCAACCACAAGAGAAAAGTGCATGAAGCCAAGAAAGGGAGGACCTCTGGAATTCCTGGTTCTTGTGACTGGAGGAAATTATATTTCTGTACTCCTCAGGACATGTTGTAAATATGCTCACTCCTTAAAGACTGGGAGATATAGTTGAACTACTTAATTCATAGAAACAAACATAGAGTCAGGAAAAATGGGGAGACAGAATAATATGTTCCAAACAAAAGAACAAGACAAAACCTCAGAAAAAGAACTAAACGAAACAAGGATTAGCAATGAACCTGATAAAGAGGTCAAAATAATGGTCACACAGATGTGAAGGGAACTCTAGAGAAGAAAGAATAAACAGTGAGAACTTCAACAAAGAGGAAGAAATTATATAAGAAAAAAAAGCAAATCAGAGCTGAAGAGCACAATAATTGAAATGAAAAAAATATACATAGTTAACAGAATCTATAGCAGATTAGATGATGCAAAACAATACATCAGTAATCTGGAAGACAGGTTAGTAGAAGTCACCCAAATAGAATAGCAAAAAAAAAAAAAATTACAATAATGAGAATAGTTTAAGGGATCTCTGAGACAACTCTAAGTATAATGACATTTGCTTTCAGGGGTCTAAAAAGCAGAAGAGAGAAAAAAGTGGGGGAAGAAAGCATATTAGAAGAAATAGCTGCTGAAAATTTACCTAATCTGTAGAAGGCAACTGACGTCCAGGTACAGGAATACAGAGAGCCCCAAACAAGATGAAGCCAAAGAGGTCCACATTAAGACACATTATAACTCCAATGTCAAAATTTAAAAAGAGAATCTCAAAAGCAGCAAAAAATTAACTAGTTATGTATAAGAGAACCCCCATAAGACCATCAGCTAATCTTCCAGCAGAAATTTTGCAGGACAGAAGGGAACGGCAGTGATAGATTTGAAGTGGAGAAAGCGGGGCACCTGGGTAGATCAGTCTCATGTGCACTGTGTCAGGCTCTGTGCTGACAGCATGGAGACTGCCTGGTATTTTCTCTTTCTCTCTCTGCCCCTCCCTCTCTCATGCTCACTCTTGCTCTCTCAAAATAAATAAACAACAAAAAAAAGTGGAGAAATGACAAAAAAAAAAAACCGTACAACCAAGAATATTCTACCCAGAAAGTTTGTCAGCTTAAATTCAAGGAAAACTAGTTTCCTAGACAAACAACAGTTGTTAAAGGACTTCAACAACTTTAAACCAGCCTTACAAGAAATATTAAAAAAAAGACTTCTTTGAGTGGAAAAGAAACGCTATTACTGGAAGTAATAAAATTATGGAAAAAAATCTCACTTATAAAAGCAAACATGCAGGAAATGACAGACACTCACTTATAAGCTACTATGAAGGTTAAAATACAGAAGTAGAAAAATTAACTGTATCTACGATAATTAGTTCCCAGGTATTCAAAATAAAGATTTAAAATATGGTTTCAAAAACAAAGTCTGGGATGGGAGGAAGGCAGTAAAACTTGGGTGCTTTTAGAATGCATTTAAACTTAAGCAACCATCAACATAAAATAGACTATTGTATACATAGATTGTTATATATAAACGTCATGGTATCCAAAACCCAAAAATCTATAATACACACACACACACACAGAAAGGAATACAAACACAACATTAAAATTTTTAATAACAAAGGAAGAAAACAAGAAAGGAACATAGAACCACAAAAACATCCAGAAAACACTTAACAAAATGGCAATAAGTATATACTGATTAATAATTATTTTAAATACAAATGGATTAAATATTCCAACCAAAAGACACAGGGTGGCTGAATGGATAAAAAAACAAGACCCATTTATAGGCTGCCTATAAGAGACTCACTTCAGACCTAAAGACACACAGACTGAAACTGAAGGGATGAAAAAAGGTCTTCCATGCAAATGCATACAAAATGAAAGCTGGTGTAGTTATACTCATATCAGAGAAAAATACACTTTAAAACATACTGAAATTTGAATAAAAATGAAGGGCACTACATAGTGATAAATGGGTCAATTTAGCAAGATCTAACATTTATAAATACATATGCACCCCCAAATGGGCAGTAAATATATAGAGAGAATATTAACATACCTAAAGGGAGAGATTCAGAGCAATACAATAATAATGAGGGATTTTAACATCTCACTTAAATCAATGCATAGGTCATCCAGATAGAACATCAATAAGGAAACATCGGTATTAAATAACACATTAGACCAGATGGACTAGCAGATGTATACAAAGAATTCCATCCAAAAACAACAGTATACACATTCTTTTGAAGTGCACACAGAGAGAGAGAGGGAAGATGGCGGCGTAGAAGGACTCTGGGCTCACCGCGCGTCCTGCTGATCACTTAGATTCCACCTACACCTGCCTAAAGAACCCAGAAAACCGCCAGAGTATTAGCAGAACGGAGTCTCTGGAGCCAAGTGCAGACAAGAGGCCCATGGAAGAGGGTAGGAAGGGCGGCGAGGCGGTGCGTGCTCCACGGACTGGCGGGAGGGAGCCGGGGCGGAGGGGCGGCCCGCTGGCCAAGCAGAGCCCCCGAGTCTGGCTGGCAAAAGCAGAGGGGCCGGACAGAGTGTGTTCCGACAGAAAGCGCGACTTAGCGTCTGGGAGGTCATAAGTTAACAGCTCTGCTCAGAAAGTGGGAAGGCTGGAGGACAAAGGGAGGGAGAGTTGCTGAGCCCCCGGATGACAGAGCTCAGCTTGGAGGGGAACAAAGGCACTCGCCAGCACCATCTCCCCCGCCCATCCCCCAGCCAAAATCCCAAAGGGAACCAGTTCCTGCCAGGGAACATGCTCGCTCAGCGCAAACACCCAACTCTGGGCTTCTGCGGAGCCAAACCTCCGGCAGCGGATCTGACTCCCTCCTGCTGCCACAGGGCCCCTCCTGAAGTGGATCACCTAAGGAGAAGCAAGCTAAGCCTGCCCCTCCTGCCCCCGTGCACCTTGCCTACCCACCCCAGCTAATACACCAGATCCCCAGCACCACAAGCCTGGCAGTGTGCAAGTAGCCCAGACGGCCACAACACCCCACAGTGAATCCCGCCCCTAGGAGAGGGGAAGAGAAGGCACACACCAGTCTGACTGTGGCCCCAGCAGTGGGCTGGGGGCAGACATCAGGTTGGACTGTGGCCCCGCCCACCAACTCCAGTTATACACCACAGCACAGGGGAAGTGCCCTGCAGGTCCTCACTACTCCAGGGACTATCCAAAATGACCAAACGGAAGAATTCCCCTCAGAAGAATCTCCAGGAAATAACAACAGCTAATGAACGGATCAAAAAGGATTTAAATAATATAACAGAAAGTGAATTTAGAATAATAGTCATAAAATTAATCGCTGGGCTTGAAAACAGTATACAGGACAGCAGAGACTCTCTTGCTACAGAGATCAAGGGACTAAGGAACAGTCACGAGGAGCTGAAAAGCGCTTTAAACGAAATGCAAAACAAAATGGAAACGACGACGGCTCGGATTGAAGAGGCAGAGGAGAGAATAGGTGAACTAGAAGATAAAGTTATGGAAAAAGAGGAAGCTGAGAGAAAGAGACATAAAAAAATCCAGGAGTATGAGGGGCAAATTAGAGAACTAAGTGATACACTAAAAAGAAATAATATATGCATAATTGGTATCCCAGAGGAGGAAGAGAGAGGGAAAGGTGCTGAAGGGGTACTTGAAGAAATTATAGCTGAGAAATTCCCTGAACTGGGGAAGGAAAAAGGCATTGAAATCCAAGAGGCACAGAGAACTCCCTTCAGACGTAACTTGAATCGATCTTCTGCATGACATATCATAGTGAAACTGGCAAAATACAAGGATAAAGAGAAAATTCTGAAAGCAGCAAGGGATAAACGTGCCCTCACATATAAAGGGAGACCTATAAGACTCGTGACTGATCTCTCCTTTGAAACTTGGCAGGCCAGAAAGGATTGGCATGAGATCTTCAGTGTGCTAAGCAGAAAAAATATGCAGCCGAGAATCCTTAATCCAACAAGTCTGTCATTTAGAATAGAAGGAGAGATAAAGGTCTTCCCAAACAAACAAAAACTGAAGGAATTTGTCACCACTAAACCAGCCCTACAAGAGATCCTAAGGGGGATCCTGTGAGACAAAGTACCAGAGACATCACTACAAGCATAAAACATACAGACATCACAATGACTCTAAACCCGTGTCTTTCTATAATAACACTGAATGTAAATGGATTAAATGCGCCAACCAAAAGACATAGGGTATCAGAATGGATAAAAAACCAAGACCCATCTATTTGCTGTCTACAAGAGACTCATTTTAGATCTGAGGACACCTTTAGATTGAGAGTGAGGGGATGGAGAACTATTTATCATGCTACTGGAAGCCAAAAGAAAGCTGGAGTAGCCATACTTCTATCAGACAAACTAGACTTTAAATTAAAGGCTGTAACAAGAGATGAAGAAGGGCATTATATAATAATTACAGGGTCTATCCATCAGGAAGAGCTAACAATTATAAATGTCTATGTGCCGAATACCGGAGCCCCCAAATATATAAAACAATTACAAACATAAGCAACCTTATTGATAAGAATGTGTTAATTGCAGGGGACTTTAACACCCCACTTACAGAAATGGATAGATCATCTAGACACACAGTCAATAAAGAAACAAGGGCCCTGAATGATACATTGGATCAGATGGACTTGACAGATATATTTAGAACTCTGCATCCCAAAGCAACAGAATATACTTTCTTCTCGAGTGCACATGGAACATTCTCCAAGATAGATCATATACTGGGTCACAAAACAGCCCTTCATAAGTATACAACAATTGAAATTATACCATGCATACTTTCAGACCACAATGCTATGAAGCTTGAAATCAACCACAGGAAAAAGTCTGGAAAACCTCCAAAAGCGTGGAGGTTAAAGAACACCCTACTATCGAATGAGTGGGTCAACCAGGCAATTAGAGAAGAAATTAAAAAATATATGGAAACAAACGAAAATGAAAATACAACAATCCAAATGCTTTGGGACGCAGCGAAGGCAGTCCTGAGAGGAAAATACATTGCAATCCAGGCTTATCTCAAGAAACAAGAAAAATCCCAAATACAAAATCTAACAGCACAACTAAAGGAAATAGAAGCAGAACAGCAAAGGCATCCTAAACCCAGCAGAAGAGAAATAATAAAGATCAGAGCAGAAATAAACAATATAGAATCTAAAAAAACTGTAGAGCAGATCAACGAAACCAAGAGTTGGTTTTTTTGAAAAAATAAACAAAATTGAAGTGCACATAGAACATTCTCCAGGATAGATCACATGTCAGGGCACAAAACAAGTTTCAATTAATTTAAGAATATTGCAATCATATCAAGCAACTTTTATAACCATAATGGCATCATACCAGAAATTAATTACAAGGAAAAAACTGAAAGAAAAAACACGTGAAGGATAGACAACATGATACTAAACAATTGACCAATGAAGAAATTTTAAAAATGCCTTGAGGCAAATGAAAATGAAAACACAAAATTACAAAATCTAAGGGATACAACAAAAGCACGCCAAGAGGGAAGTTCATAGTGATAAAAGTCTCTTTCAAGGAACAAGAAAAATCTCAAATAATCTAACCTTACACCTAAAAGAACTAAAAAATGAAAAATAAACGAAGCCCAAAGTTAGCAGAAGGAAGGAAATAATAAAGCACAGAGTGAAAATAAATCAAATAGAATCTAAAAACACAACATAGAAGACCCATGGAACTAAAAGCTGGTTCATTAAAAAGATAAATGAAACTTATAGCTGGAATAATCAAGAAAAAAAGAAAGAGGACTCAAATAAATAAAACTAGAAATGAAAGAAGTTACAACTGACACCACAGAAATGCAAAAAATTACAGAGACTAGTAGGAAAAATTATATACCAACAAACTGGACATCCTAGAAAAAAATGAATACATTCCTAGAAATATACATCTTCTAAGATGGACTCAAGAAGACATAGAAAATCTGAACGGTCTTATTACTAGCAGTGAAATTGAATTAGTCATAAAAAAAAAAACTCCCAAAAAACAAAAGTCAAGAACCAGATGTCTTCACAGGTGAATTTTACCAAACATTTAATTAAGAGTCAATATTCTTCTCAGACTAAAAATAATAAAATTGAAAAGTCAAGAATGCTTTCAAACTTATTCTATGGTGCCAACATTACCTTGACAACAAAACCAGATAGAGATGATAAAAAAAATTTAGAAACAAATTCTCTGATAAACATAGATGCAAATAATATTGAATAAAATATTAGAAAACTGAATTTAACAACACATTACAATGATCATATACTATGACCAAGTGGGATTTATTTCCAGGATGCAAGGGTGGTTCAATATCTGCAAACTAATCAAGGTGATGCAAAACATTAAAAAAATGAAGGTTAAAAATCATGTTGTCATCTCAATAGATGTAGAAAAAGCAATTGACAAAATTCAACATCTATTTATAATTAAAAACTTTTAACAAAGTGGCTCTAGAGGTATTACATCTCAACATAGTAAAGGTCATATATTACAAAGCCATAGCTAACATTGTATGCAATTTTAGAAAGTTGAAAAATTTTCCTCTATGATCAGGACCAAAACAAGGGTGATGTTCTCACCAGTTTTATTAAATATAGTATTGTAAGTTATATCCACAGCAATTAGACAAGAAAAAGAAATAAAAGGCATCAAGACTGAAAAGAAGCAAAACTCACTATTTGCAGATGGTATGATATTATATATAGAAAACCCTAAAGACTCTACAAAAAAAATATTAGAATAAATGAATTGAGTAAAGTTGAAAGATACAAAATTAATATACAGAAACCTGTTGCATTTCTATATACCAAAAATGAGTTAGCAGAAAACAATCCCATTTACAATTGCCTAAAAAAGAAACAGGAATAAATTTAACCAAGGAGGTGAAAGACCTATACCCTTAAAAGTATAAGGCACTGATAAAAGAAAGATATATTGTGGTCATGGATTGGAGGGATTAATATTGTTAAAATGTCCATACTACCTAAGGCAATCTACACATTTAATGCAATCCCTATTAAAATACACAAAGCATTTTTCACAGAACTAGAATAAACCTAAAACTTGTATAAAATCACACAAGATCCCAAATATCCAAAAATCTTAAAAAAGAAAGACGAAACTGGAGGTATCACAATCCTACATTTCCAGATATACTACAAAGCTATAGTAATCAAAACACTACAGTACTGGCACAAAACCAGGTATACAGATCATGGAACACAAAAATAAATCTGCACTTATATGGTCAATTAATCTATGGCAAAGGAGAAAAAAATTTACAATAAGGAAAAGACTGTCTCGTCATAAAATGGTGTGGAGGACTACATGCAAAAACAAACAAAAAAAGAAACTGCACTACTTTCTTACACCATATACAAAAATAAACTCAAAATGATTAAATAAATATGAGACCCCAAACCATAAAATTATAAGGAAAACATAGATAGTATATTCTTAGGTATCAGTCTTAGCAATATGTGTTTTTGGATCTGTCTCCTCAGATCAGGGTAATAAAAGCAGAAATAAACTATTGTGACTACAACAAACTAAAAAGCTTTCACATAGTGAAGGAACTGTCTACAAACAAAAAGAAACCTACTGAATAGAAGAGGGTATTTGTAAATCAGATATCTGATATAAAGGGCTAATATTCAAAATAAAGAATTCATAAAACTCTACCTAAAAAATAATCTGATTTAAAAGTGGGAAGTGGGCATAGACATTTTTCCAAATAAGAAGTACAGATGGTCAAAAGACACATAAAAAGATGCTCAACATCACTAATCATCAGGGAAATGCAAATCAAAACCACAATGAGATATCACTTCACACCAGTCAGAATGGCCATTAATCAAAAAGAATTGAAATAACAAGTGTTGGCAAGGATGTAGAGGAAGAGGAACGCTTGTGCACAGTTGACGGGTGCAGCCATTGTGGAAAACATTATGGATTTTCCTCAAAAAATAAAAAACAGAACTGCAGTATGATCCAGCAACTCTTAGTATTTATCCAAAGAAAATAAAAACATTAATTCAAAAACATACGTGTAGCCCTTTCTACATTACAGCATTATGTACAGTAGCCAAGATATAGA
The DNA here is from genome assembly GCF_023721935.1 of Panthera uncia. Taxonomy (NCBI): domain Eukaryota; kingdom Metazoa; phylum Chordata; class Mammalia; order Carnivora; family Felidae; genus Panthera; species Panthera uncia. The sequence goes on from NC_064817.1 coordinate 52,321,314, forward strand.
AGCAACCCGTGTCTATTGATAAATGAGTGGATAACAAAGAAGTTTTACACACACACACACACACACACACGCACACACACACACACACACACACAGGAATATTACTCAGCCATAAGAAGAACAAAATATTAGCATTTGTGACAACATAATGTGCCTGGATGGTATTATGCTAAGTAAAGGAAGCCAGATACAGAAAGACAAACACTGTATGAATTCACTTATATGTGGAATCTGAAAAATAAAACAAATATAAACAAAACAAACAAACCAGAAACAGACTCATAAACACAAAGAACTGGTGATTTCCAGAGGGGAGGTGTTAGGGGAATGGGTGAAATAGGTGAAGGGTATTAAGAAGTACAAAACTTCACTTACAAAATAAATAAATCACATGCATGTAAAGTACAGTACAGTATAGACAATAAAGACAGTGATATTGTAATAATACTTTATGGTGATTGATGGTAACTAGACTTATTGTGGTGATAATTTCATAATGTATATAAATGCCAACTCACTATATTGTACATTGAAATTAATATAATATTGTATGCCAATTATACTTCAGTAAAAATATAAAATCAATGTAATATACCACATTAGTAAAATAAAGAAAAAACATTTTAATTGATGCAGAAAAGTCATCTGACAAAATTCAAAACCCTCTGATAATAAAAACATTCAGCATTTAGGAACAGAAGGGAATTTCCTCAACATAATGAAGGGCATTCATTAAAAATGCACAGGTAGCATCATACTAAATGTCAAAAGGCTGAAAGCTATCCCTTTAAGGTCAAGAAACAAGATAAGGATGCTTACTTTCACAACTGCTATTCAACATTGTACTGGAAGAACTAAACAGGGCAATGAGGCAAGAAAAATAAATGAAATACATCTATATTGGAAGGGAAGAAGTGAAACTATGTCTCTTCAAAAATGACATGATTGTATATATACAAATTTTTAAAAAATCCACAGGAAAGCTACCTGAGCTAATAAATGAATTCAGCAATGTTATAGGAGACATAATAAACACAAGAAAACCAGTTGTGTTTCTATACCCACCAACGTACAACCTGAAAAAGAAAACTAATGAAACAATTCCATTTCCAATAGTATCCAAAAGAATAAATTACCTAGAAATAAATTTAACAAAGGAGTTGAAAGACTTTTCCACTTAAAGTTGTAAAATATTGTGAAAGAAATTGAAGAAGACCTAAATAGATTACAGACTAATTATTGTTAACATGACAGTACTACCAAAACTGACCCACAGATTACAGTAATCTCTATCAAAATCCAAACTCTTTTGAAGAAATGTAAAAACTGATCCTCACATTCATAGGAAATTGTAAGTAGCCCTGAATAGCCAAAATATTTTTGAAAAAGAACATAATTGGACTATGCAGTAATCCAAACAGTGTGGTACTGGCATAGGATTATCATATGGAACAAATGAGAAGTAGCAATTTAGAAATAAACTCAGACATCAGTGGCCAAATGATTTTTGACCAAGGGTATCAATATCATTCAATAGGGGAAGTAAATTATGTCTTCAATAAATGGTAGTAGGACAACTGGATTTCCATATGCCAAAGAATAAAATTGGATCCCTCATGTCATATACAAAATTTAACTCAAAATGGATCAATCGCCTAAATATGATACCTAACATCATAAAATTCTTGGGAAAAAACATAAAGGTAAATTTTCATGACGTTGGACATGGCAATGGATTATCAGATGTAACTCCAAAGTCATGAGCAACAAAAGAAAAATACAAACTAGATTTCACAAAACTTAAAAACTTCTGTGCATCAAAGGATATTGTCAGGAAAGTAAAAAAAACAATCTACAGAATGAAAAACTATATTTGCAAATTATACATCTGATAAGGATATAATGTCTAGAATATATAAAGAACTCTCACCACTGAACACTCACACAAATCACTCAATTTTTAGAAAATATGGGCAAAAATATATAGGAAAAATTTGAATAAACTTTTCTCCATGTCTTCAGATATACAAATGACAATAAAGTCAAGAAAAGATACTCAACATCATTAGTCATTAAAAATGCAAATCAAAACCACAAGGTACTACTGCATACCTACTTGGATGGCTATAATAAAAAATATGGAAAATAACAAGTGTCAGCAAGGATGTGGAGAAATTGAAAACATTGTGCACTGCTGACAGAAATATAAAGTGTTACATTCACCTTTGAAAACATTTTGCCATTTCCTTAAAAATTTAAACATACAATTCCTATGTGACCCAGCAATTCCCCTCCTAAGTATATATCCAAAAGAATTGAAAACAGGGACTCAAACAGATACTTGGTTACCATTGTTTATTAAAGAATCATTCACAATAACCAAAAGCTGGAAACCATCCAAGCATTCAACAATGGATGAATGAATGAACAAAATGTGGTATATACATACAATGTAATATTCAACTATAAAAATGAAATTCTGATACATGCTACAACATGGATGAACCCTGAAAACATCACACTAAGTGAAGTCAATCAGACACAAAAAGACAAGTATTGTATGACTCCACTTATATGAAGTATGTAGAATAGAAAAATTCATAGAGACAGAAAGTAGTTTAGAGTTTATTAGGAGCTGAGGAGAGGATAGAAAGGTGAACTATTGCTTAATGTCTACAGAGTTTGTATGTGGGATGATGAAAGGGCTTTAGAACAACGTAGTGGTGGTGGTTGCACATAACTTTCAATGTAATCAATATCACTCAACTGCATAGTTAAAAATGATTAAAATAGCAAATTTTGTTATAGATACATATTTCCTTTTAAATCACAATAAAAAAAAATAGTAGGTGCACGGATCAGACAGACCCGAACTCAAATTCTGGTTATATCAATTACTAATTTCATGACTTTTGAAAAGTTAACGTCCCTAAACTTCAGATTTCTTAATCGTCAAAATAATTTTAAAAAACCATAATACCCTATTGAATTTGGATTATTTGAGGATTAAAATAAGGCAAATACATGTAATGTGCTTATCACTGTATCCAATAAGCAAAAGCTATTATTATCAAAAAATAGAAATCCAGGGCACCTGGTTGGCTTAGGTGGCTAAGCAACCAACTCTAGATTTCAGCTCAGGGCATGATCTCACAGTTCATGAATTTGAGCTCCACATCAGGCTCTGTGCTGACAGTGCGGAACCTGCTTTGGGTTCCCTGTCTCCCTCTCTCTCTGTCCTGACCCCATTCACTCTCTGTCTCTCTCTAAATAAATAAATATTTAAAAATAGAAATCAATCACATTACTTCCTTCAGCTTAAAACCTTCCACCATTCTCTGTTGTCCTTAGAATTAAATTAACAATTCTTACTATGACCTATAAAACCCTACATGATCTGATCCCTGTCTGCTTATCAAACTACGTCTTCTACCACTGTCCCCAGTGTTCACCCCAGCCACAATGAACTTCTTTCAGTTTCTTAAACATACCATCCAACTTGCTCTAATCTCAGAGACTGGAACTTATTGTTCTTCATGACTACAACATTCTTTCTCCAGCTCTACCCAAAGCTGGCTCTTTTTCAACATTTAGGTCATATCTACAATGTTACCTTTTTAGAGGGTTTCTAGCATAAACCCCTTTAAAGTTGCCCAGTACTATCTCCAACCCCAGCAGTCAACTATTAACAAATTGCACATTTTATTGTCTTCATAGCATTTAATATTTTCTAAAGTTACTTATCTATTTTTTACCTAAAAGTAAATAATTTATTTTATCTAATTATCTGCCTCCCGCCCCCTGCCACACCACTATAATGTAAGCTATACATGGGCAGACTTCATCTGTCCTGTTCACTGTACATGAAACAGTCTCTGGTATATAGTGGGACCAAATAAACATCTGTTTAATGAATCAATGAAGCTTCTTGCAATTGCACCTGCAGAACAAGCATTACTTTGGATCCAAATATGACCACAGCATCAAACTTCTGGGCATGATTAGAAATAACTAATGTTAACTACCTCCCCATAAGTATATCATTACATCAACTCCTTTTAGTCAACTATTCTGGGCCACTTTTGCAAGTAAAATAACATTTTAATCTAAATTATATATAATACTATAAAGTTACCATTTATTGAGGACCATTTGCCAGTTGTTATATTATGCATTTTACATGCATTACTTCTTTAATTCATCACAGAAGCCTCTGTTACTACTGTTATCTACATTTTATAGATGAGGAATGAGCCTGAGGCTGAGAGAACTAACTTTCCCTAGGTTGCACAGCTAGAGATGAGGGAGACAAGATTCAAAGCCAGATATGACTCAAAAGTCCTTGCTTCTTTTTTTAAGTTTTATTTAAATTCCAATTAGTTCATATAAAAGGTAATATTAGTTTTGGGTGTACAATTTACTGATTCAACACTTCCATACAACACCTGCTGCTAATCACAGTAAGTGCACTCCTTAATCCCCATCACCTATTTAATCCATCCCCCATCCACCTCCCCTATGGTAAGCATCAATTTGTTCTCTATAGTTAAGAGTCTCTTTTTTGGTTTGTCTCTCTTTTTTTCCCCTTTACTCATTTGTTTTGTTTCTTAAATTCCACATATAAATGAAATAATATGGTATTTGTCTTTCTTTGACTTCTTTTTCTTAGCATAATATTGTCTACCTCCATCTACATCATTGCAAATGGCAAGATTTCATACTGTACACACACACACACACACACACACACACACACACACACATCCCACATCTTCTTTATCCATTCATCACTCAGTGGACATTTAGAATCTTTCCATAATTTGGCTATTGTTGATAATGCTGCTATATGTCCTTGCTTCTAACTGAATACTATACTAGATTATGTTAAAGAAACTGAACCAGATTGAAATTCTGCCTTTTCAATTTACTACTTATTCTACCTTAAACAAAAAACTTCACTTCCTGGCTGCCAATTTTCTAATGTGAAAATAGACAATCTTGTGAAGCATCTATCATATATTTTATAAGAAAAAACAACAGCACACCACTGAATCACATCCCAAGACTCCAATTATGGGATAGCAATAGTAGATTTAATTCAGTACTAAGTTACAAACTCTTTAGCCTGGCATTCAAGGCCCTCAGTCTCATCCCAATCTACTTTCTAGTCTCATATCCTGCACTCCTTGTATGAACCACTCATGCTCTAGCCATACCAGAGTATTCTATGTTCTTTGAATATCCCACACTTTTCATACTGTGCTTTTTCCTCATGTTATTTGCTCTACTTTTAACATTCTTTCTCCAACATCTCCTTATTGAAATTGCAAGACCTTAGCCAGTTGTTTCCTTCTCCTTCCAAGAGTGGGGGCTACTTGACATGCTCATATAGATCTAGTTGCCTCTCGTTGCTAAGAATATATCTGCCATGGGTAAGACAGATTGAGAATTATGGCCCCAAACACTGAACTCACCACTGCGTCAATGTGGCTACTAGCCTGACTTTGACTTTGTGTCTCATTTGAGATATCATGATTTCCACCTGGTTCATAATACCCAGTTTCCACCTTGCATGTCAGTTGAGTCCCATACTAATTTACTATGCCTTAGTCCCTACATTGATAATCAGGTTTTCTAGAACTAGATCCTATTTGGTTCTTGACAATATTGACCACTACTATCACTCTCACACTCCTACTACCACTAAACTAGGCACCTTTCACCCTGCTAACAGATCATCCTGAAATCATCTATCTCCATTTCTAAATAATGCTGATTCCTGAGTTCCTGTTGCTACAAGGCTTTGACTAACACTAGATGGACCAACGCTGTTATGCTGTGGTCTCTCCAGGCCCTAGGAGTAAGAATGGGGCTATATTTTTAATACAGGAAAGATTTAAGTATGTTTCTACATGGAGGGGGAAAGTGAGAAAAGACAAGTGAAGATGATAGATACCAAGCTTGTATGGAAAGATAATGGGTAGGAGAAGGGCTCAGATGTTGTCTGACAGAGGAAGGAGGAAGGTAAAGATGGATGGGGATAGAGAGAAGTTTGAAGATGGCTAGAGAATGAGTTGGTTTCATAATGGCATAGAGGAGACAAGAAACCATGGTCTTTTGATTATTAGAGTAAGGTACATACCTCTGAGCTCCTTTAAGCCAAGGATTGTCTTATTTGACTATATCCCTAGGGCCTAGAACTGGAACTGGCTCAAGGTACACTTGTTAAACTACCATATAATGTAGGAAGTCACAGATGAGTACAAAGGAAAGAGAATAAAATAATTTGTGAGTAGCTCTAATACATCACGCATAGTCTGGGCATGTGACTCCATGTAATCATCAGAGTTACCTTATAATATACATGATGATTGTTGTTTTACAAATGAAGAAACCAAATGTTAGAGAAGTTAAATGGCTTGCCCAAGGCCACACAGACAGTATGAAATGGAATGAACTATCTAAAATCTACCCAATTCCCCTGCCTAAAAGCTTTCAGTATGGGCTGCAAGTTTATACACCTTGACAGGACATACAAGATCCTTTGTGAGATGATCAGTGTACACCTTGACAGCCTTCTATCTTTGCACAAGCTATGCCCTTTCCTCACACTCCATTCACTAGCTAAATGTACTTCATCCTTCAAGATTCCATTCCTGTATCATATTCTCCAAGGTTTCTTTTCTAAGTTTTCTTCCATGCCTCATAGCCTACTCTTGGTTTGGGATTCCTCCTGTGCTCCCTCAGCACTGTGTATATAATGACAGAATTGAATACAGTATGCTGTAATTGTCTATTTGCTGGTCTAGATTGTGAGTTCTTTGAGAGCAGGAACTATATTTTATTTATCTCTACTCCCAGAGATACGTAAGTAGCAGAGGTTGTTCTAAAGAGTAGGCACTCAGTAAATGTTCAGTGAGAAAGAGAAAGAGTGTGAGAATAAAAAAGAATGGGAAAAATAAAAGGAGATGGACAAATAAAAGGAAGACTTGTTATGAACAGAATTATATGTATTATATTAGTATTTTAGTCATTCTAGGACATCCAATTACTAGAAATATTGTCACTGTACCATTTTTAATAAGAGGATGCTATAATACCATTTACACACAGAACTGTTATAGAAGGAGAATAAATCATCATAGGAATTAAGTCCATAGGCAAACAACAGCTTTCTTTTTCTTCTCTAGTTTCATTTCTTAAGTATAATTTCAGCGTTCCAGTCATAAAACTATTTTATCTATTCCAGGCATAAACTTTGAAGAGGAAACCAGCCTTCAATACTCATATTTCCAGCAAGGACAAGAGAGGTGCCCCAAAAGCCCAATATTTCTTTCAGTTGTAAAAGAAATGCTGAGGTTAACTAATGTGGTGGCAATATCTTTCATAAATAAACAGAGTTGGAGTAAATAAAGAATAATCACTTATGGAGATTGCTATTTCTTATCTTTCTTTGAGGATTTTTGAGACATATATATATGTATATATACACACATATATACGTGTATATGTATATATATGTGTATATATATGTATATACATATATATGTGTGTGTATATATATATATATATATATATATATATATATATAATTTAGTTTAGTGGATTGAAGGGGACACTGAGGCAAGAGTAACTGTCCAACCAAAAGTCTGAGTGTAATGTGGGCTTTGTACTCTTCCACCATGAGAGCTTCCTATAGACAAGCAACTAGATGAAGACCATACAAAATGCCTAGAGAACACCATGTCCAGACATCCAGAGCCAACAAACATCTGTCTTAGCTAGAGGAAGTTAACATAAATTTCCAAAGGTTTAAGACATTGGATCTGGTTCAGCAAATCTCCCTGTTATGTGATGAGGAAGCTTTTTCTCTGGGATCATTTGGGCTGGCAAGACCAGCTGTGTAATTGACAGCTGTTGTCCTCTTCCTTCCACTTGGATGGGAATATGAGCTTATATAACTCTTCCACCACTTGTACCATTCCCTGGGGATCACAGCATGCAGCACATACAGGGGTGTGAGCTTTTTATAGATATTGTATTATTCTTTGTATAGGAGGATGATGCTTCTGTCTGCAGGACATGGGACTCTGGCATTTAGCAACATATTCAGACTCTTCTTAATAAAGGCAGCAGCAATGATTCAATAATTTCTTGGTGGTACAGAGAACAAATAAAAAACATAATAAATTAGCAAACTCAAAGCCATAGTATAAGATTTACTCTCAACACTACATACAAAATTCAGATTCAGTACCATTTTTAAGGTAAAGATAAATTAGGAAAAAGGAGATGGCATAGCTCAACAACTTTCCAGACAGCCGTAACATATGGGGTCAATGTTTTTCAATCTCTTCCCTGACGGAAATTGCCTTACTGTTTTTTGCCTTTTGTCAAACAGAGATGGCAATAACAAATGATCGTGCAGAGTTGAAGTCACTCATATAAATAAATCAGACTAAGGTTATGAAGGGTTAAAAGAAATACTTCTATAGACATTTTAAAAAGTGATAAAAGTATACCTCACTAAAATGGAACTAATGTTTCAGTCCCAAGCATTTTTTATACACTATCTCATTTAATGCTCATAACAACCCTGTTAGGTAAGTATAATGATCATCTAGGTTTTACAGACGAAACTGAGGCTCAGAGAGGTGAAATAATTTGTCCCATCTCACAGAACCAGTGAATGTAGCAGAGCTGATCTGTTTAGTTCTGAGTTCTGTGTGCCTTGATACTTGGTACTGCATATCACAATATTTACAGACATGGACTATGAAACCAGACTACCTGTATTTACCTACCAGTTCTGTCCCTTTCTACCACGTGACTGTGGCATTTATGTAACCTCCCTGTGCCTGAGGCTTTGGTTTTTTCTTATTTGTTATTGTTTGTTTTTTAATTTATTTTACTTGTTTTTTCTTTTTTATTAAAGAATAATTAACATACAGTGTTATGTTAGTTTTGGGTGTTTAATATAATTCAACAATTCTATACATTTCTTAGTGCTCATCAGGATAAGTGTACTCTTAATTCCCTTTATCTACTTTACCCATTCCTCCTCCCACCCTCCCTCTGGCAACCACCAGTTTGTTTTCTGTATTTAAGAGTCTAGTTTTTGGTTTGTATTTTTTGTTTGTTTGTTCATTTATTTTCTGTCTTAAATTCTACATATGAGTGAAATAATATGTTATTTGTCTTTCTCTGACATATTTCACTTAGCATTATACCCTCTAGGCCCAACTATGTTCTTACAAATGTTTATATTAATTTTTAAAAAAGGAATAAATAAGAGTCTCTACCTTATAGTTTTGAGAATTAAATGAAATAATATCTGTGAAGTACTTAGAAGAGTATCTGGCACAAAATAAGCACCATGTAAATGTTTAACAAATAAACAACTATACATACAGAGTTGAAGTACCATAAAGTTAGAAGAGGTCATGAATTCTATCAATAACTCCACTTAACATACTACATAGCAACAGATGTCTTTCTGAAAGATCTTTGAGGAAAGCAGTGTTGACATTTTCCCTAACAACATAGAGCATTTAAATACTATTCCGTTCAGGAAGTAACTATCTCAGCTTGAATTTCAATCCCTCCTATTATGATTTTGGACTACTTCCTCTTGTTCATCCCTTGGAAAAAATGGAAAACAGATGAGAATTGTAATGTGGGAAATGGAATCACAGCAAAACAACTTTCAATTTTATGAGGAAAGGAGGAGGGCTGAAACCTCTCTCCACACCACTCCCAATTACCTCTTCTGTAATGAAGACAGGAATAGAAATAAAATCCTAGGTTTTAGTCCTGGTTCTGCTTCCACCTAGTTATTTGAAATAAGGCTAATTACTTCACCCCTCTTGCTTCAGCATTTTTATCTAGAAAATGAAAATAATTGATAAAGAGACCTCATCAATACTTAATGTTAAAATATCTTGAGAGAATATGACTTCATTAAAGTCCTACCAGGTAGTGTAGAGGTTAGTACCCAAACCCAAATGTCTTGACCCCAAGGTTCTTCTTACCACATATCTTCATACCCATCAAAAGATCTTTTCTAACTCTCACCTTCTGACTATCACCACTAACACTCAGCCAGGTCACAGTAGGTTGAATTATTGTTCCCAAATCTTCCCCCTTCCCTGTGTCATTCTACTTAATCATGTGACTTTGCAGTCCTCCCACTAGAGACAGAAATTATTGTACTGCTTAACTGATGTTAGTCTTGGCCATATACTTTGTTTTGGCTAATGTAATTTGTGAGAAAGTAACACTGTGAGAGTTTCAAACCATAAAAGACCTCACATGTCTCTTGCTTACCAACCATGGACTTCTGTCCTCATCATGAGAAGAATATGCCGCAGTAACCCCCTGATCTTTGAACATAGAGCAGGCCTAAATAGCATTTGTGGCCTGAGCCAAGCCATTTAAACCCATATGAGGTCAACAGAACTACCACAATCAACACATAGACACGTGAGCTAGAAGTAAGTGCTTAATGCTGTGTTCCACTGAGTTTGGGGATATTTTGTTATGCAGAATTATTAATGCAATAGCTAACCAATATGCAAAGTTCCAACAGCTCCCAGAAAAGAATTTGGTGACCATTATAAATTTCTTCAGGGGATAACAATCAGAGGCCAAATTAAATTGTCATTCATATCAGCAGGCAACTTTATCTGGCAAAAATTTCCCATTATTTCCTAGTATGAGAATTTACCCTTGAACTCAAACACCAGCTTACTGAAAACTGAGGAAGCCACTCTGGAAAACTGTGGAGGTTCCTCAAAAAATTAAAAATAGAATTACCCTATGACCCAGCAATAGCATTACTGGGAATTTATCCAAAGGATACAGGAGTGCTAATTCATAGGAGCACATGTACACCAATGTTTATAGCAGTGCTATCAACAATAGCCAAATTATGGAAAGATCCCAAATGTCCATCAACTTATGAATAGATAAAGAAGATGTGGTGTATACACACACACACACACACACACACACACACACACACACAGTAACACTACTCAGTGATTAAAAAGAATGAAATCTCGCCATCTGCAACAACTTGGATGGAACTGGAGGGTATTATCCTAAGTGAAATAAGTCAGAGAAAGACAGATAATCATATGATTTTACTTATATATGGGAACTGAGAAACTCAACAGAAGACCATAGGGGAAGGGAAGAAAAAATAAGTTACAAACAGAGAGGGAGACAAACCATAAGAGTCTCTTAAATATAGATAAACTGAGGATTGGTGGGGGTAGGGGGTTTGGGGTGGGGGAGGGGGGTGATGGGCATTTAGGAGGGCATTTGTTGGGATGAGCACTGGGTATTGTATGTAAGTGATGAATCACAGGAATCTACTCCTGAAGCCAAGACTACACTGCATGTTAGCTAACTTGACAATAAATTTTTTAATAATGTTCTTTTTCTTAAATGGGTATCCTCGTACTGTTATTCTTTAAACTGTACATAAACTAGGGGCGCCTGGGTGGCTCAGTCAGTTAAGCGGCTGACTTCAGCTCAGGTCATGATCTCGCAGTCCGTGAGTTCTAGCCCCTCGTCGGGCTCTGTGCTGACAGCTCAGAGCCTGGAGCCTGCTTCAGATTCTGTGTCTCCCTCTCTCTGCCCCTACCCTGTTCATGCTCTGTCTCTCCCTGTCTCAAAAGTAAATAAACGTTAAAAAAAATAAACTGTACATAAACTATACTATAAATATTCTTTCATATGGATTAAATATTCAATGAAGAATGACATTACAAGTGTTGGAAAAAAAGAAACACCAGCTTACTTAAAGTTCTTATTTCCCTGCCTCTCAATTTCCTCATCTGCAAAATGAAGATAATAATAGCACCTATATCAGAGTTACTGCAAAGCTCAAAAGAGACAATGTAAAAAGTCCTAGTTTGGGCTTAAAGATTTTTATTTTCTTTTACTGCCTCATAATGTCAACCCCTTGTATATAAGAGAGAAGTGTTTAAGAAGCAACTCAGAGGGCACCTGGGTGGCTCAGTCCATTAAGCATCTGACTCTTGATTTCGGCTCAGGTCATGATCTCGCAGTTCGTGGGTTCAAGCTCCACATTGGGCTCCAAGCTGACAGCTCTGACAGTGTACAGCCTGCTTGAGATTCCCCCTCTCTCACTCTCTCTGCCCTTTCCCTGCTCATTCTCTCTCTCTCTCTCAAAATAAATAAACTTTAAAAAAGGAAGCAACTCAGTACACTTTCTCTCTCATGCACAGAAACTACACAAATAACTATGTTAAAGAAAAAATCTGTGGACATGCCATCCTGGGAGTGTATACTTTACTATGTGGAGATTTGTTTGCCAGGGAGTCTTCTTGGAGGAAATCTGTCTTTGGAATATCGACTCCTCAAGAACCATTGTACCTGTTAGGACTGATGACATAATGCCTGTTAAAAGAATCCTTAGATATCTGCTTTAGTTACAACATAGGAAAATAGGGGGTGCCTGGCTGGCTCAGTCAGTAGAACATGCAGCTCTTGATCTCAGGGCTGTGAGTTCAATCCCAATGTTGGGTTTAGAGATTATCTTTAAAAATAATAAAATTGGTACCATGTTAAAAAGAAAACCATAGGAGAAGAAATGAAAAGTATTACTAATTAAGTTCTCTGGAAAGATATGGCTTAAATTAAAAAGAGACTTCTTGATTTTAAGACAAGTAATCTACAGACCTAGTCACTGTTTCCAACCTTGGTTTGTATTATTAAAAAAACTTCAGAAGTGAAATAAACTATGTCGCTCATTCCCCTAATTTTTTTTTCCAAGTAAGGAATCTATAATGTACAGAGGTGCACCTGGTTCTGTATAAAAGGAAATGACTGAAGTAGGAAAGTGTTAAACAAAGGCCATGACTTTGGGCCTAGAAGGTTATCACAGCAGTATCCCCCTACATGAATTTTCAAGGATGTTGTTAAGATTATGAGTGATTTGAGTATACATAGTAGAGCTGAGCTCTATCTAAAGTATCATAATTATTGAATATATTTTTTTTATTTTTTTACATTTATTTATTTTTGAGAGACAGAGAGAGACAGAGCACAAGTGGGGGAGGGGCAGAGACAGAAGGAGACACAGAATCTGAAGCAGGCTCCAGGCTCTGAGCTGTCAGCTCAGAGCCCGATGCAGGGCTTGAACCCACAAACCACGAGATCATGACCTGAGCTGAAGTCAGAAGCTCAACTGACTGAGCACCCAGGCGCCCCAATTATTCAGTATCTTTGAAAGAAAGGTGTTTACATCTGAATAAGAGTAGGGTGACTTGGGCTCTGGTCCCATTTTGCCCATTAACAAGCTCTGTTCCTGGGGATGGTCATTTAAGCCTCTGTTTCCTCATTTGTAAAGTGACATGAGACTAATACCATTGAAGGTCCCTTCTGCTACCAAATATAAACTGCAATGTGAATGAAGAAAGCAAGTCAAATTAGGTCATTTATTTTAATGGAAAACCACAACATGGCTATTATGTATAGGCAGGAAAAATTCCATATAGTTTCTTAAAGTGATTAAGAGATTTTGCATCAGGACCAAATGTAATACAAAAAGCATGAAAGAGTCACAAGAATATGGGTTCTTTTTCTAGCTCTACAATTAGCTTATTGTGAGACCTTAGAGGAGTCACATTGCCTCTCTTGTTCTTTCATGTAGTCTTGCTTTGGAAGACAAGATACGATAAAAGTTCTACTGTGATTATTACATCAAAGTACTTAGGCACACAACCAGAATTTTTCTATTTCCTGACCTTTGAGCATATTCCAGAGGTTTCTGGTTAGGACCCAAAATCTCTATTCCTAAAAGTCCATTTTGGAAGTTAACTGTAACCTAACAGCCATTCTTCTTCTTCCTTAGTAGGTTTTCAGATATCAGGCAGGTAGCAGTGTCCTCAGGGAAAGTAACACCAAGGGTGACTCTTTCTCTTCTTCAATTATTGCCTAGAATTTGGCTTATGACTCACTACTTGCCAATAAGAAATAAGGGGAAATCTGAGGGTGACTTTAGGAAGAAATTTTTCTGTCTGGATAAAATACAAAATATGTCATATGAGAAAACCCTTGCTCTTAGTTCCTGCTTGAAATGTTAATATTTAAGGGCGTGATGTGTTGAGCTGTGTCAGCCATATTACGACCTTAAGACAAAGTCCAAGAGAATCACAGCAAGAATATCTAGAGGCCACTGATTGCAACATGGAACTGCCTAGCTCCAGAGTTCTTAAATCAACAACAAATAATGTTATGAGGTATGATGGTTAGTTTTATGTGTCAATTTGGCAAGGCCATGGTACCTAGACATTTGGTCAAGCACTGGTCTAGATACTGCTGTGAAGGTAATTTTTAGATGCAACTGACATCTAAATCAGTAGACTTTGAGTAAAGCAGACTACACCTTATAATGTGGGTGGATTTCATCCAAGGTTTCAGGAGAAAAAAGTCTGAGGTTCCCCAAGGAAGAAGGAATGCCTTCAGACTCGAGCAGCAAATCAACTTTTCACTTATTTTCTGGGTTGCTGCCCTGTCCTACATATTTTGGATGTAACTGCCTGCACAATCACATTAAACAATTATTAATATAAGTCTCTCTCCACATAGACATGCATACAAATACGTATACATACATAGATACACACATCCTATTGTATCTATTTCTCTGTTTCTCATGAAAATTCTGATACATAATCTAATTTGAGGAATGATTTTTTTTCATGATTAGAAACACTTGTATACTTTACTTTTTTATTCAAATTTTATATACATTTGTTAATTAACACAGGTATAATATTAGATCCTCGTGTAGGATTTAGTGATTCATCACTTACATACAACATCCAGTACTCATCACAACAAGTACCTTCATTAAGACCCATCACACATTTAACCCATTCACCTGCCCACCTCCCCTCTGGCAACCTACAATTTGTTTTCAATAGTTAAGAGTCTGCTTTATGGTTTGCCTCTCTCTTTTATCTTCCCTGTATGTTCATCTATTTGGTTTCTTAAATTCCACATATAAGTAAAATCGTATGGTATTTGTATCTCTCTGAATGCCTTATTTCAATTAGCATAATACTCTAGCTCCATCCACATCCTTGCAAATGGCAAGTTTCATTTTTTATGGCTTAGTAATATTCCAGTGTGTGTGTGTGTGTGTGTGTGTGTGTGTACGTACACACACACCACATCTTCTTTATCCATTCATCAGTCTATGGACATTTGGGCTCTTTCAATTATTTGGCTATTGTTGATAATATTGCTATAAACATCAGGGTACATGTAGCCCTTCAAATCAGTATTTTTGTATCCTTTGGGAAAATATCCAGTAGTGCAATTTCTAGATCATAGGGTAGCTATATTTTTTTTTAATTTTTGAGGAACCTCTATACTAATTTCCGGAGTGACTGCACCAGTTTGCATTCCAACCACTAGTATAAGAGTGTACCCCTTTTTCTGCATCCTCCCCAATATCTGCTGTTTCCTTTGTTAATTTTAGCCATTCTGGCAGGTGTGATGTAATATCTCATTGTAGTTTTGATTTATATTTGCCTGATGATCAGTGATGTTGAGTACCTTTTCATGTGTCTGTTAGCCATCTATATGTCTTCTTTGGATATATGTCTATTCATATCTTCTGCACATGTTTTAACTGGATTCTTGTTTTCAGGGTGTTGTTTGATAATTCTTTATAGACTTTGGATAGTAACCCTTTACCAGAAAGGTCATTTGCAAATGCCTTCTTCCATTCCATGCGTTGCCTTTTAGTTTTGTTGATTGTTTCCTTTGCTGTGAAGGAGATTTTTTTATCTTTTTAAAAATTTTTTTAATTTTTACATTTATGTATTTTTGAGAGACAGAGAGAGACAGAGTGTGAGCAGGGGAGGGACAGAGAGAGAGGGAGACACAGTATCCGAGGCAGGCTCCAGGCCCTGAGCTATTAGCACAGAGCCTGACGCAGGGCTCGAACCCACGAACTGTGAGATCATGACTTGAGCCGAAGTCGGACACTCAACCAAATGAGCCACCCAGACGCCCCAAGGCTTTTTTATCTTAATGAAGTCCAAATGGTTTATTTTTGCTTTTGTTTCCTTACCTCAGGAGACACATCTAGTAAGAAGGTGCTAAAGGCAATGTCAAAGAGGTTACTGCCTGTTTTCTCTTCTAGAATTCTTATGGTTTCTCGTCTCACATTTAAGTCTTTAATCCACTTTCAGTTTATTCTTGTGTATGGTTTAAGAACATGGTCCAGTTTCATTCTTTTCCATGTTGCTATCCAGTTTTTCCAACACCATTTGTTGAAGAGACTGTCTATTTCCATTGGATGTTCTTCCTTGCTTTGCCAAAGATTAGTTATCCATATAGTTGTGCATCTATTTCTGTGTTTTCTATTCTGTTCTATTAATCTATGTGCCTGTTTTTATGCCAGTGGTATACTGTCTTTTTTTTTTTTTTTAATATATGAAATTTACTATCAAATTGGTTTCCATACAACACCCAGTGCTCATCCCAAAAGGTGCCCTCCTCAATACCCATCACCCACCCTGCCCTCCCTCCCACCCCCCATCAACCCTCAGTTTGTTCTCAGTTTTTAACAGTCTCTTATGCTTTGGCTCTCTCCCAATACACAATGGAATACTACGTGGTATACTGTCTTGATCACTAAAGCTTTGCAATATAATATAAAGTCTGGAATTGTGATGCCTACAGCTTTTCTTTTCAAGACTGCTTTGGGTATTCGGGGTCTTTTGTGGTTCCAGACAACTTTTTGGATTTTTGTTCTAGCTCTGTGAAAAACACTGATGGTATTATAATAGATTTATAATAGATGTGTGGATTACTTTGGGTAGTACAGACATTTTAACAATATTTATTCTTCATGAGTATAGAATGTTTTTCCATTTCTTTGCATAATCTTCAATTTCTCTCGTAAGTGTTTTATATTTGGAGTAGAGATCTGTTACCTCTTTGGTTAGGGTTATTCCTCAGTATCTTATGGTTTTTGGTGCAATTGTAAATGGGATCAGTTCCTTGATTTCTCTTTCTGCTGCTTCATTATTGGTGTATAAAATGTAATGGATTTCTGTACATTGATTTTGAATTCTGCAACATTAATGAATTTGCGTATCAGTTCTAGTAGTGGTGAGAGAGAACATCCTTGTCTTGTTCCGTACTGTAGGAGAAAGAATCTAAGTTTTTTCCCCATTAAGGATTATATTAGCTATAACTCTTTCAGATACGGCCTTGATGATGTTCAGGTATGTTCCTTCTAGCCCCACTTTCTTGAGATTTATTATCAAGAATATATGATGTAGTTTGTCAAATACTTTTTCTGCATCTATTAAGAGGATCACATGGTTCTTTTCCTTTCTAATGTGGTGAATCACATTAATTGATTTGGAAATATTTAACCACTTTTGCAACCCAGGAATGAATTCCACTTGATCATGGTGAATGAGTCTTTGAAAGTACTGTTAGATTCAACTTGTCAGTATTTCATTGGGAATTTTTGCATCCGTGTTCATAAGGGATATTGTCATATAATTCTCTTTTTCAGTGGGGTCTTAGTCCCGTTTTGGAATCAAGGTAATATTGGCCTCAGAGAATGAGTTTGGAAGTTTTCCTTCCATTTCTATTTTTTTGAAACAATTTGAGAAGAATACATATTAACTCTTCTTTAAATGTTTGGTAGAGTTCCCCTGGGAAGCCATCTGGTCTGGGAATTTCCTTTATTGGGAGATATGTGATTACTGGTTCACTTATTTTGGTGGTTATCTGTCTGTTCAAGTTTTCTATTTCTTTCTGTTTCAGTTTTCATGGTTTACAGGTTTCTGGCTATTTATCCATTTTTTCCAGGTGGCCCAATTTGTTGGCATACAATGTTTCATAATACTCTCTTATAACTGTTTGTATTTCTGTGGTGTTGGTTGTGATCTCTCCTATCTCATTTGTGATTTTATTGATTTGGGTCTTTTCTCTTTGGTTTTTGATAACTCTGCTAGGAATTTTTCAATTTTATTAATTTTTCCAAAGAACCAACTCCTGGTTTCTTTGATATGTTCTATTGTTCTTTTTGGTTCTGTATCATTTATTTTTTTCTTTATTTATTTTTTTAATTTTTTTTTATTTTTTAATATATGAAATTTACTGTCAAATTGGTTTCCATACAACACCCAGTGCTCATCCCAAAAGGTGCCCTCCTCAATACCCATCACCCACCCTCCCCTCCCTCCCACCCCCCATCAACCCTCAGTTTGTTCTCAGTTTTTAACAGTCTCTTATGCTTTGGCTCTCTCCCACTCTAACCTCTTTTTTTTTTTTCTTCCCCTCCCCCATGGGTTTCTGTTAGGTTTCTCAGGATCCACATAAGAGTGAAACCATATGGTATCTGTCTTTCTCTGTATGGCTTATTTCACTTAGCATCACACTCTCCAGTTCCATCCATGTTGCTACAAAAGGCCATATTTCATTTTTTCGCATTGCCACGTAGTATTCCATTGTGTATATAAACCACAATTTCTTTATCCATTCATCAGTTGATGGACATTTAGGCTCTTTCCATAATTTCGCTATTGTTGAGAGTGCTGCTATAAACATTGGGGTACAAGTGCCCCTATGCATCAGTACTCCTGTATCCCTTGGATAAATTCCTAGCAGTGCTATTGCTGGGTCATAGGGTAGGTCTATTTTTAATTTTCTGAGGAACCTCCACACTGCTTTCCAGAGCGGCTGCACAAATTTGCATTCCCACCAACAGTGCAAGAGGGTTCCCGTTTCTCCACATCCTCTCCAGCATCTATAGTCTCCTGATTTGTTCATTTTGGCCACTCTGACTGGCGTGAGGTGGTATCTGAGTGTGGTTTTAATTGTATTTCCCTGATAAGGAGCGACGTTGAACATCTTTTCATGTGCCTCTTGGCCATTCGGATGTCTTCTTTAGAGAAGTGTCTATTCATGTTTTCTGCCCATTTCTTCACTGGGTTATTTGTTTTTCGGGTGTGGAGTTTGATGAGCTCTTTATAGATTTTGGATACTAGCCCTTTGTCCGATGTGTCATTTGCAAATATCTTTTTCCATTCCGTTGGTTGCCTTTTAGTTTTGTTGGTTGTTTCCTTTCCTGTGCAGAAGCTTTTTATCTTCATAAGGTCCCAGTAATTCACTTTTGCTTTTAATTCCCTTGCCTTTGGGGATGTGCCGAGTAAGAGATTGCTACGGCTGAGGTCAGAGAGGTCTTTTCCTGCTTTCTCCTCTAAGGTTTTGATGGTTTCCTGTCTCACATTCAGGTCCTTTATCCATTTTGAGTTTATTTTTGTGAATGGTGTGAGAAAGTGGTCTAGTTTCAGCCTTCTGCATGTTGCTGTCCAGTTCTCCCAGCACCATTTGTTAAAGAGACTGTCTTTTTTCCATTGGATGTTCTTTCCTGCTTTGTCAAAGATGAGTTGGCCATACGTTTGTGG
This sequence comes from Panthera uncia, assembly GCF_023721935.1. Taxonomy (NCBI): domain Eukaryota; kingdom Metazoa; phylum Chordata; class Mammalia; order Carnivora; family Felidae; genus Panthera; species Panthera uncia. The sequence continues at coordinate 52,340,792 of NC_064817.1, forward strand.
GTCTAGTTCTGGGGTTTCTATTCTATTCCATTGGTCTATGTGTCTGTTTTTGTGCCAATACCATGCTTTCTTGATGATTACAGCCTTGTAGTAGAGGCTAAAGTCTGGGATTGTGATGCCTCCTGCCTTGGTCTTCTTCTTCAATATTACTTTGGCTATTCGGGGTCTTTGAACCCAGATTATTGAAAACTGATTCAATTTTTTCACTATTTATGGGTCTGTTCAAATTTTCCATTTCTTCCCGTTTGAGTTTTGGACGTGTGTTTGTTTTTCAGAATTTGTCCATTTCTTCCAGGTTGTCCAGTTTGTTGGCATATAATTTTTCATAGTATCCTCTGATAATTGCTTGTATTTCTGAGGGATTCGTTGTAATAATTCCATTTTTATTCGTGATTTTTTCTATCTGGCTCCTCTCTCTTTTCTTTTTGAGAAGCCTGGCTACAGGTTTATCAATTTTGTTTATTTTTTTTTTCAAAAAACCAACTCTTGGTTTCATTGATCTGCTGTACTGTTTTTTTTTTTAATTTTATACTTTTTATTTCTATTCTGATCTTTATTATTTCTCTTCTTCCGCTGGGTTTGGGGTGTCTTTGCTGTTCTGCTTCTAGTTCCTTTAGGTGTGCTGTTAGATTTTGTATGTAGGATTTTTCTTGTTTCTTGAGATAGGCCTGGATTGCAATGTATTTTCCTTTTAAGACTGCCTTTGCTGCATCCCAAAGCTTTTGGTTTGTTGTATTTTCATTTTCATTTGTTTCCATATATTTTTAAATTTCTTTTCTAATTGCCTTGTTGACCCATTCATTCTTTCACAGGGTATTCTTTAACCTCCATGCTTTTGGAGGTTTTCCAGACATTTTCCTGTGGTTGATTTCAAGCTTCATAGCATTGTGATCTGAAAGTGTGCATGGTATGATCTCAGTTCTTTTATATTTACTAAGGGCTGTTTTGTGACCCAGTATGTGATCTATCTTGGAGAATGTTCTATGTGCACTCGAGAAGAAGGTATATTCTGTTGCTTTGGGATGCAGAGTTCTAAATATATCTATCAAGTCCATCTGTTCCAATGTATCATTCAGGGCCATTGTTTCTTTATTGATTCTCTGTCTAGATGATCTCTCCATTGTTATAAGTGGAGTATTAAAATCCTCTGCAATTACCACATTCTTATCAATAAGGTTGCATATGTTTGTGATTAATTGCTTCATCTATTTGGGTGCTACTAATTTCTGTGCATACACATTTATAATTGTTAACTTCCTGATCGATAGACCCTGTAGTTATCATATAATGCCCTCCTTCATCTCTTATTATAGCCTTTAATTTAAAGTCTAGTTTGTTTGATATAAGTATGGCTACTTCAGCTTTCTTTTGAGTTCCAGTAGCATGATAGATAGTTCTTCATCCCCTCACTTTCAATCTGAAGGTGTCCTCAGGTCTAAAATGAGTCTCTTGTAGACAGCAAATAGATGGGTCATTTTTTTTATCCATTCTGTAACCTATGACTTTTGATTGGAGCATTTAGTCCATTTACATTCAGTGTTTATTGAAATATATGGTTTAGAGTCGTGATATCTGTAGGTTTCACGCTTGTAGTGATGTCTCTGGTACTTTGTGATCCTTGCAACATTTCACTCATAGAGTCCCCCTTAGGATCTCTCTTGGTTTAGTGGTGAATTCGTTCATTTTTTGTTTGTTTGGGAAAACCTTTATCTCTCCTTCTATTCTGAATGACATATGCTAGATAAAGGATTCTTGGCTGCATATTTTTTTCCTGTTCCTCACATTGAATATTTCCTGCCATGCCTTTCAGGCCTGCCCAGTTTCATTAGATAGGTCTGCTACTACCCTTATGTGTCTCCCTTTGTATGTTAAGGTCCATTTATCCCTAGTTGTTTTCAGTCTACTTATGTATGTTTCTACCCTTATGTGTCTCCCTTTGTATATTGAGGCCCATTTATCTCTAGTTGTTTTCAGTCTGCTTTTGTATGTTAAGCACCGTTTATCCTTAGCTACTTTCAGAATTCTCTTTATCCTTGTATTTTGCCATACCACCAGCACCACTTCCACCCCGTTCTTTACTTGTAATCAGTGTTTTGGGTTTTTTTTGTTTTTAGTTTTTTGACTATGTTATTTGTTTGTTTATGTTATTTGTATGTGTGTATGCATGTTTTTGTCTTCTGTTTGTCTATCTGTTTTCCTTTACAGGGCTACTCCAAGCAACAAATCAAAGCACACCTGGTGGAGGGTCCAAAATATCACTACGAGTAGGGTAATAAAATAACCAAAGTCACGACAATAGAGAGCAAGTAACAATCTCTTAAAAAAATACCTCCTGAAGGGCCAGGCCCTGGACAGTATATGATCCCCCCCCTTTAATATAGCAGACTGTGCAGCAGACTTAGCCACTGAGCCCTGGGGGTGGCAGACCCAGGCAGACACAGGCTGGCTTTGTCTTATCCCACAGCACTCCAGGGAGGGGACAGCTTTCTCCTACTGTGGACTGTGCCTTTGGCCCAGCCACTGACCCCAGAGGTGGTGGACACAGGCTTTGTACTATTGTGCAGCCCTCCAGGGAAGGGACTACTTTCTCCAACTGCAGACTGAGCCCCTGAGCTACCACCGCACCCAGGCCTGGCTCACCTCCTCCCCAGGTGCAGGAACAGGGAGCCAGTCCCAGACTTAAGAAAACCCCGAAGTTAGAGATAGGATCCCTCTCAGTCCCAGTCCAGGGTCTTTCTCCTGTCCAGATACAGTCTTACACTTCCCTAGCTGTTCTTTCTCTTCCGTTTGTCTTTCCTTAGAATAGGGTCCTTCCCCTCTGTGCTCACATGACCTTTTTTATCTACCCCAGTTCGCAGTCACCCACCTATCTTTCCTCCAGTTTTCCTATTTTCTTCCTGGTAGATTCAGTCTCTTTTCCTCCCAGGGTCTTGTGTTCAAAGTCCTTTTGCTTCAGTACGTCTTTGTTTGAGAGACGTGGGAAGTATGGATCCCCCTACTTTTCTTAGGATAATGTTACTGATAAAAAATTTTTATAAGGTAACCTATCCCACAAAATAGAAAAATGTCTGCATTTAGGTTGAAGAGGAGAGAATTAAAGGGGGAATATCATCTTAACTGTCTGTGATGATGAAAGGACTATATCTCAGAAGGCAATCACATCTGTTTTTCATCTCCCTTGCCATCATTCACTAGAGCTGAAGGAAGTTGCATCATAGAAGAGAGTGACATCAAAAGATTTTTCCTTCATTTTGTAATCAAAATGAGAGGAATATTCCCATCCTTTTCACCTTAGTTACCTTTCTACCTGAACTATTTAAAGACATGTATGTAATTACAAGCAGGACTGTGTTCAAATGAGCTGGACCTAAGTGAGCTTGCAACTCTGTCCCTGATAGCAGCTGTTTCCAAACTTACCCCTCGAGAGGAAAAGAAATGAGGAAAATCAAGAGCCCATAACCCCTTGAATTAGATTGTAGATTTAAGATTAAATTAATTAAGGAAAAAAAACAAAAGTAGATGGAAGCAAATGAAAATAAAAACAAAATAGTCCAATACCTTCGGGACACAGGAAAAACATTTCTAAGAGGGAAGTTCATAGCAATACAGGCATATGTCAAGAAACACGAATCCTCAAAAAGAGATCTAACTTTAACCCTAAAGGAGCTAGAAAAGAAAAATGCTAAAGCAGCAGAAGGAAGGAAATAGTAAAGATTACACCATAAATAAATGATATAGAAACTACAAAACCATATTATATATATAGTAAAAAAAAAAAAAAAACCAGGAGCTGGTTCTTTAAAAATACCAACAAAATTGATAAACCTCTTAACAGACTCATCGAGAGAGAGAGAGAGAGAGAGAGAAAACGAAATAAGTTAAAAAATGAAAGAGCAGAAATTGCATCAACAATACAGAAACGCAAACAACTGTAAGAGAATATTACAAAAAACTATATGCCAACATATTAGACAACATAGAAGAAATGGATGAACTCCTAGAAACATATTACCTACCAAAACTGATACAGGAAGAAATAGAAAATGCAAATCGATCAATTAGCAACAAGGATATTGAATCAGTAATCACAAAACTCCCAAGAAACCAACATCCAGGACCAGATGGCTTCACTAGCGGTTTATGTGAAGTATTTGAGGAAGAGTTAACACCTATTCTTCTCTAACCATTCCAAAAAATAGAACAAGGGAGACTTTCAAATTCATTCTATGATACCAAAGCAAAACCAGATAAAGGCGCCACAAAAAGAAAATAACCATCCAATTTCTCTGATGAATATAGATGCAAAATTCCTCAACAATACACTAGCAAACTGAATCCAACAATACATTGAAAAAATTTGTTCACCCTGATCAAGTGAGATTTATTCCCAGATTGCAAGAGTGGTTCTATATTTTCAAATCAATCAATGTGATACATAACATCAATGCAAGAAACCATAAAACCCATATGGTCATCTTAATAGATGCAGAAAAAGTATTTGACAAATTATAACATCAATTCATGCTAAAAGCTTTCAAGATCCCTCAACTTAGTAAAGTCTATATATGAAAAACTCACAGCTAATATCATCATGAATGGGTAAAACAGAGCTTTTCTCCTAATATCGAGAGCGAGACAAGAATGTTCACTCTTACAAATTCTATTCAACATAGTACTGCATGTCCTATAGGCATCTAAATGGGTAAGGAAGAAGTAAAACTTTCACTATTTGCAGATGACATGATGCTATATGTAGAAAACCTGAAAGATCCACCAAAAAGCTACTAGAACTGATAAATGAATGCAGTAAAGTTGAAGGATACAAAATCAATGTGCAGAAATGTGCTGTAGCTGTATACACTAATAATGAAACAGTAGAAATAGAAATTAAGGAATCAATCCCATTTACAATTGTACCAAATACCATAAGATACTTAGGAATAAACCTAACCAAAGAGTTGTAGGACCTGTACTCCGAAAACTATAAACTATTGTTGAATAGTGGAATACTACTCAGCCATAATAAGAATGAGCTTTTATATTGGTGACAATATGGATGGACCTAGAGTTTATTGTGATAAGTGAAATCAGAGAAAGGCAAAAACCATATGATTTCACTTGTATCTGGAATCTTAAAAATAATATAAACAAGAAATACATAATACAGAGAACAAACTGGTGATTGCTAGAGGGGAAGGGGTAGGAAAAAGGGTAAAGTAAATGATGGGGAATGGCAGAAAACTGCTTCCAGTTATGGAATTAATAAGTCATAGGGATGAAATGTACAGCATAGGAAATATAGTCAATGGTATTTTAATAGCATTGTATGGTGTCAGATGGTAGCTGCACTTGTGGTGAGCATAGCATAATGCATAGATTTGATAAGTAAGTTGTACACCTGAAGCTAATGTAATGTTGTGTTTCAAATAAACTTCAATATAAAAAAAAATTTTTGTGTGTAGGGGAAAGTAGGGGAGGTAACATTTGTTCAGTAGTACTATGCATTGCAGTCCGTACTGGCATTTAGTTCTCATAATACCCTGTGAAAACTATATTATGCCTATTTTACAGATGAAGAATCCAAGGACCAGAGAGGGTAAGGATTTGTCCAAGGTCACACAGGTACAAAATAGTACAGCCAAGATTAATACTCAGGTTTGTCTGGGCTTCCAATTCCAAAGTCATTTTATTCATCTTGTATTGTGTGGGTACAGTTCTGTTCTTGCTGTTTGGCTCTAGCTATTAACCAGAAAAGCTTAAAATTGAATGCCTTGCAACACAGGTAGCAGGTAAATTCTTAACTGCTAATTTGCATGAATAAATTGATTTGTTTACACTTTAAATTCCATGGGCTTTGAAGATGTTTTTCCTTAGTAAGATGTTCAAGAGTAATAATAACTAGCCAGGAACAAAGTGACTGAATGAATCAATTAGGCTTCTTGTTAACTTGAAGCAAAAAATCATTCCTGGTGACCTAAGATGGCAGAGTATTAGGAGGACCCTAGGCTTGCTTCATCCCTTGAACAGATAAATAACATCCCTTGAATAGATAAATAACAAATCATTCTGATTACCCATGAGATTGATCTGAAGACTGACAGAAAAAACTACACAATTAGAGTGAGAAAGGAGGCCACATCATGAAAGGTAGAAGGTGTGTATAGGAAACTTGGTTTGGAAGAGAAATGTATCTCAGGGTGTCCCAGAGGGGAGGGGGCCTTGGTCCTGGAAAGAGGTGAGGGAGAGGAGCACATAAGGATTCACTCAAGGAAAACACTTCCCTAAAGCGATTGAGTGGGAAAATGAGTGGGTCTGAGATTTTTGCAACCAGGGGGGCTCAAAAACTGGAGTTTCAGAGGTCCGTGGCATGGCTGGTATAGAGCCCTCACAGCAGTGCTGTGATCCTGTAGAGAAGTCAGGCAGGTAACCTGGGGTCAGAGGGTACGATCTGTGGATCACCTGAAACACACTGGAAGAGATGGTTCCCCCATTTTGGAGAGCATCTGAGAGAGGTGGCATTGCCTTTCTAGGTATAAAGTAGCTGCTGGGCACCATTTCCCTCCCCTGCCCCACAGCATGGGTGCAGAGATGCCTGCTTAGGGTCCCTAACCTGGACAGTGTCTCTTTAGTGGGCTTTGCCCCAAACTTAATTCCTGTGCTCTGGTGTAACTTCCTTTCTGGGTCAAACCTGCATCAATCCCAGTGCAGCAAGACCCTCCCCCCAAAGACCAGTGGAGGTCCCCGCCACACTGGGTACCTAAAGTTTGGAATTTTAAAAGTTAGCCAGCCTGGCTGGGGTAGAGCCCAAAGTTCACTACACTTCTCATGGCAGGCAAGCAACCCAGACACAGATAGTATGAGAATAGTGATTAAAAAAAAAAAAAACCTAGGCCATATGCAAAACACCCATAGCTAATATCCTCAATGGGGAAAAACTGAGAGCTTTCCCACTAAAGTCAGGAACATGACGGTGATGTCCACTCTCACCACCGTTGTTCAACATAGTATTGTAAGACCTAGCCTCAGCAATCAGACGACAGAAAGAAATAATAGGCATCCAAATCAACAAGGAAGAAGTCAAATCTTCAATCTTGGCAGATGACATGACACTCTACATGGAAAACCCAAAAGATTCCACCAAATAAATGCTAGAACTGATATATAAATTCATCAAAATCACAGGATATGAAATCAATGTACAGAAAATCAGTTGCATTTCTTTTTAAAAATTTTTAAAATGTTTATTCATTTTTGAGAGAAAGAAAGAGAGAGAGAGAGAGAGAATGAGTTGGGGAGAGGCAGAGAGCAGGGGAGACACAGAATCCCAGGCAGGCTCTAGGCAGAGCCTGACACAGGGCTCAAACTCATGAACCACAAGATCATGACCTGAGCCAAAGTTGGATACTTAACCAACTGAACCATCCAGACGGTGCTCCTTGGTTGCATTTCTATACATCAATAATGAAGCAGCAGAAAAAGAAGTTAAGGAATCAATCCTGTTTATAATTTCACCAAAACCCATAAAATATCTAGGAATAAACCTAACCAAAGAAGTAAAAGATCTGTATGCTGAAAACTAGAAAACTTATGAAAGAATTTGAAGAAGACGCAAAGGAATGGAAAAACATTCCATGCTTATGGATTGGAAGAACAAATATTTTTAAAATGTATATTATACCCAAAGCAATTCTAAAACTGGTATGGAACCAGAAAAGACCCCTAATAGCCAAAATGATGTTGAAAAAGAAAACCAAAGCTGAAGGTATCACAGTTCTGGACTTTAAGCTGTATTACAAAACTCTAATCCTTCAGACAGTATGGTGCTAGCACAAAAACAGACACATAGACCAATGGAACAGAATCCAGAACACATAAATGAGCCAATTAATCTTGGACAAAGCAGGAAATGATATCTAATGGGAAAAAAGACAGTCCCTTTAGCAAATGATGCTGAGAAAACTGAACAGCGACGTGTAGAAGAATGAACCTGGACCACTTTCTTACACCATACACACAGACACCAAAACTCTAAATCGATGAAAGACTAAATGTAGGACAGGAAACCATCAAAATCTTACAGTAGAAACAGGCAAAACTCTCTTTCACATTAGCCATAGCAACATCTTACTAAACATGTCTCTGGAGGCAAGGGAAACAAAAGCAAAATAAATTATTGGGACCTCATAAATATAAAAAGCTTCTGCAAAGTATTGGAAACAATCAACAAAACTAAAAGGCAATATACAAAATGGGAGAAGATATTTGCAAATGACATATCCATTAAAGGGTTAGTATCCAAAATCTATAAAGAACTTTTCAAACTCAGCACCCAAAAAACAATTCAGTAAGGAAATGGGCACAAGACATGAACAGACACTTTTCCAAAGAGGACATCCAGATGGCTAACAGACACATGAAAAGATGCTCAACGTCACTCATCATCAGAGAAATACAAATCAAAGCCACAATGAGATTCCTCCACAAGCCTGTCACAATGGTGAAAATTAACAACTCTGGAAACAATAGATGTTGGTGAGGATGTGAAGAAAGGGGAACCCTTTTGCACTGTTGGTGGGAATGCAAACTGCTGCAGCCACCCTAGAAAAGAGTATAGAGGTTCCTTAAGAAAAGGCACATGCTCCCCAATGTCTATACCATTGCTATCAACAATAGCCAATTTATGGAAAGAGCCCAAATATCCAACAATAGCCAAATTATGTAAAGAGCCCAAATGTCCAACAATAGCCAAATTATGGAAAGAGCCCAAATGTTCATCAACTGATGAATGTATTAAGAAGATGTGATATATGTATGTGAGTACACACACACACACACACACACACAGTGGAATACTACTTGGTGATGAAAAAGAATGAAATATTGTCATTTGCAACATTGTAGATGGTACTGGAATGTATTATGCTAAGTGAAATTAGTCAGTCAGAGAAAGGCAGATATATGATTTCACTCCAGTCTAAAATTTGAGAAACTTAACAGATGAACATAGGGGAAAGAAAGGAAAAATAAGATAAAAAACAGAGAGTGAGGCAAACCTTAAAAGACTCTTAAATACAGAGAACAAACTGAGGGTTGATGGGGCTGGGTGGGTTAAATGGGTGACAGGTATTAAAGAGGGCAACTCTCAGGATGTGTAATGGATGTCATATGTAAAAGATGAATTGTTGGGTTCTACTCCTGAAGCCAAAACTACACTGTATCTGAACTAACTTGAGTATAAAAAAAATACTAACAATAGAGCTACCCTACAGCTCAGCAATTATGCCAAGTATTTATCCAAAGGGTATAAAAATGCTGATTCAGGGGCACATGAACCCCAATGTTTATAGCAGCACTATCAGCAATAGCGAAATTATGGAAAGAGCCCCAATGTCTGTCAACTGATGAATGGAAAGAGATGTAGTTGTGTGTCTATATATATATATATATATATATATATATATATATAATGGAATATTACTTGGCAATCAAAAAGAATGAAATCTTGCCATTTTCAACAATGTGGATGGAATTAGAATTTATTCTAAGTGAAAAAGTCAGATAAAGATAAATATCATATAACTTCATTTATACGTGGAATTTAAGAAACACAACAGATGAGCATAGGGGAAGGGAAGGAATAATAAGATAAAAACAGGGAGGCAAAGCATAAGAGACTCTTAAATATAGAGAACAAATTGAGGGTTGCTTTAGTGGTGTTTGGGTGGGGTGTTGGGCTAAATAGGTGATGGGCATTAAGAAGGGTACTTGTTGGGATGAGCCCTGGGTGTTATATGTAAGAGATGAATCATTAAATTCTACTCCTGAAACCATTATTATACTATATGTTCATTAACCTGGATTTAAATAAAATTTAGAAAACCAAATGCATAAAATAAGCACTGTGTAAAATAAATGTACACAAATAAAAAGCTGTATAAGAAAAAAAATAAAATAAAAAAAGGTAAGATGCACAGATTTAATTGTTCAGTCTTTTGGGAGGGCTTCCCTGAAAGCAAGAAGCATAAGCTCTCATCTCCAGGACGAAGGAGCTGGCTGGTACCTTTTCCATTCCCAGCCCCTCAGCATAAGCTATCTTCAATAAACAGCACAGTGCCAACACTGGCTGCCTGACTTTCTTCCACCAACTCCTAGGTGGGCCTGAGAACTAGCACAGCAGGGTCCTTCTTCAGCACAGCTTCAGAAGACCAGCACAAATCCCCCCACACACTATATCTACTGACCATAGGGTTCTGTAAAGCTTCAACTCTAGTGGAAATACCATCAGGTGTCTTTTAACAGGCCGATCAGAGCAACCTATTTGAAACTCACCACACTCTGGTCAAGGACCAAAAACTACCCACTGCAAGCAGGAGTAAAGTTTTCAGAGGACTGACTTAAGGGATGGAGCAGCCATAACACAGCACCCAAGTACACACAGCAGCATACTCAGGGTACACTTCTTGAAGCACCAGACCCTGGAGATTATATGACCTCTCCTTCATAAAGCCATTACTCTCAGGATCAGGAAACATAACAGGCTTTCCAAACACACATAAGAAGGCAGAGACTTGCAAAAAATGCCAAGATGGAGGAATTCATCCCAAAAGAAAGAACAAGAAAAGGTCATGGCCAGGGATCTAATGGAAACAGATGTACATAATATATCTGCTATAGAAATTAAAGGAACAATCATAAGTTTACTATCCGGCCTTGAGAAAATCATAGAAGACACCAGGGAGTTCCTTATCTCAGAGATAAAAGAGTTTAAAACCAATCAGGTCAAAATGGAAAACTGAATAATCATAATTCAAAGCTAACTGAATGCAATGCCCACAAGGATGGAAGAAACAGAGGAATGAATAAATGATACAGAAAATAGAATTTTGTAAAATTATGTAAAATAATGAACACAAGATGGAAAGAAAATTCTTGGGTCATGAAACCAGACTTATGGAAATGTAATAGCATTTATATCATAGTACTCCTTGAAGGGGAAGGGGAAGGCAAAATGAGAAAAGGGGCAGAATTTTTTTTAGAAGAAATTAAAGCTGAAAACTTCTGTAATTTTGGGAAGGACACAGACATACAAGTCTATTAGGCACAGAGAACTCCCATCAAAATCAAGTAAAGCAGACCAACAACAAGATGTGCTGCAAATAAATTGGCAAAACTTAATAATAGAGATAAGGAAAAAAAAATCTTAAAACCAGAAAGACAAAAGAAGTCCCTAACTTACAAGGGAAGACAAATAAGGTTAGCAACAGAACTCTCTACCAAAACTTGGAAGGCCAGAAAGGAGTGGCGTCAATGTGCAACAGAACTCTCTACCAAAACTTGGAAGGCCAGAAAGGAGGGGCGTCAATGTGCTGAATGGGAAAATTATACAGCCAAGAATACTTTGTCCAGCAAGGCTGTCATTCAGAATAGGGGAGATAAAGAGTTTCCCAGATAAACTAAAACTAAAGGAGTTTACATCCACTAAAAGGACTCTTTGATTGTGAAGAAGAGTAGAAAGGAACAAAGAAAATCTCCAGAAACAATGACAAAAGAACTAATAAAATGACACTAAATTTTTATCTATCAATAATTACTCTGAATGTGAATGGACTAAATGCTCCAATCAAAAGACATATGGTGTAAGATGGATAACAAAACAGGACTCGTCTATATGATGCCTATAAGATACTCATTTATTTATTTTTTAAGTATTTATTGTTGAGAGAGAAACAGAGAGAGCACATGTGCGTGTTAGTGGGGAGGGGCAGAGAGAGCGGGAGACAGAAGATCTGAAGCAGGCTGCTTGCTGACAGCAGAGAGCCTGATGCAGGTCTTGAACTCACAAACCATGAGATCATTACCTTAGCTGAAGTTAGACACTTAACCAACTGAGGCACCTAGGAGCCCCTACAAGAGACTCATTTTAAACCTAAACACACGTGAAGGTGAAAGTGAAGAGATGGAGAAATATTTTTCATGCACATGGACATCAAAAGAATCCTGGAGTATTCATAATTATATCAGGCAAACTAGATTTTAAACTATAGATCATGCACTAGTTTACAAATCAGGCCTCAACAAGTACAAAAAGATTGAGATAATACCATGTGTATTTTCAGACCACAATGCTATGAAAGTTGAATTCAGCCACAAGAAAATATTCAGAAAGACTGCTAATACATGGGGGTTAAAGAATATGCTACTAAAGAATGAATGGGTTAACCAAGAAGTTAAAGAAGAAATAACAAGTGCATGGAAACTAATGAAAAGCATCTGGGATGCAGCAAAAGTGGTCCTAAGAGGGAAGTATGTAGTTTATCAGGCCTACCTCAAGAAAAATCTGAAAATACACAACCTAACCTTACACCTAAAGGAGATAGAAAAAGAACAACAAATGAAATTTAAATCCAGCAGAAGATGGAAAATAATAAAGATTAAAGTAGAAATAAGTGATATAGTTGGGGCTCCTGGGTGGCTCAGTTGGTTGAGCGTCTGGCTTCGGCTTGGGTCATGATCTCACAGTTTGTGGATTTGAGTCCCACGTCGGGCTCTGTGCTGACAGCTCAGAGCCTGGAGCCTGCTTCGGATTCTGTGTCTCTCTTACTCTCTGCTGCTCCCCTGCTCCTGCTCTGTCTCTTTCTGTCCCTCAAAAATGGATAAATGTTTAAAAAAATAAATAAATGGAAGGAGTTCCAGAAGATGGCGGCGTAGGAGGACGCTGGGGTCACCGCGCGTCCTGCTGATCACTTAGATTCCACCTACACCTGCCTAAAGAACCCAGAAAACCGCCAGAGGATTAGCAGAACGGAGTCTCCAGAGCCAAGCGCAGACGAGAGGCCCACGGAAGAGGGTAGGAAGGGCGGCGAGGCGGTGTGCGCTCCACGAACTGGCGGGAGGGAGCCGGGGCGGAGGGGCGGCTCGCCGGCCAAGCAGAGCCTCCGAGTCTGGCTGGCAAAAGCGGAGGGGCCGGACGGACTGCGTTCCGACAGCAAGCGTGACTTAGCGTCTGGGAGGTCATAAGTTAACAGCTCTGCGCGGAAAGCGGGAAGGCTGGAGGACAAAGGGAGGGAGAGCTGCTGAGCCCCCGGATGGCAGAGCTCAGCTTGGCGGGGAACAAAGGCGCCAGCGCCATCTCCCCCGCCCATCCCCCAGCCAAAATCCCAAAGGGAACCAGTTCCTGCCAGGGAACTTGCTCGCTCCGCGCAAACACCCAACTCTGTGCTTCTGCGGAGCCAAACCTCCGGCAGCGGATCTGATTCCCTCCCGCTGCCACAGGGCCCCTTCTGAAGTGGATCACCTAAGGAGAAGCGAGCTAAGCCTGCCCCTCCTGCCCCCGTGCACCTTGCCTACCCACCCCAGCTAATACGCCAGATCCCCAGCACCACAAGCCTGGCAGTGTGCAAGTAGCCCAGATGGGCCACGCCACCCCACAGTGAATCCTGCCCCAAGGAGAGGGGAAGAGAAGGCACACACCAGTCTGACTGTGGCCCCAGCGGTGGGCTGGGGGCAGACATCAGGTCAGACTGCGGCCGCGCACACCAACTCCAGTTATACACCACAGCACAGGGGAAGTGCCCTGCAGGTCCTCACTACTCCAGGGACTATCCAAAATGACCAAACGGAAGAATTCCCCTCAGAAGAATCTCCAGGAAATAACAACAGCTAATGAACTGATCAAAAAGGATTTAAATAATATAACAGAAAGTGAATTTAGAATAATAGTCATAAAATTAAACACTAGGCTTGAAAACAATATAGAGGACAGCAGAGAATCCCTTGCTACAGAGATCAAGGGACTAAGGAATAGTCAGGAGGAGCTGAAAAACGCTTTAAACGAGATGCAAAATAAAATGGAAATGACCACGGCTCGGATTGAAGAGGCAGAGGAAAGAATAGGTGAACTAGAAGATAAAATTATGGAAAAAGAGGAAGCTGAGAAAAAGAGAGAGAAAAAAATCCAGGAGTACGAGAGGAAAATTAGAGAACTAAGTGACACACTACAAAGGAATAATATACGCATAATTGGTATCCCAGAGGAGGAAGAGACAGGGAAAGCTGCTGAAGGTGTACTTGAAGAAATCAGAGCTGAGAACTTCCCTGAACTGGGGAAGGAAAAAGGCATTGAAATCCAAGAGGCACAGAGAACTCCCTTCAGACGTAACTTGAATCGATCTTCTGCACGACATATCATAGTGAAACTGGCAAAATACAAGGATAAAGAGAAAATTCTGAAAGCAGCAAGGGATAAATGTGCCCTAACATATAAAGGGAGACCTATAAGACTTGTGACTGATCTCTCTTTTGAATCTTGGCAGGCCAGAAAGGATTGGCAGGGGATCTTCAATGTGATGAACAGAAAAAATATGCAGCCGAGAATCCTTTATCCAGCAAGTCTGTCATTTAGAATAGAAGGAGAGATAAAGGTCTTCCCAAACAAAAAACTGAAGGAATTCGTCACCACTAAACCAGCCCTACAAGAGACCCTAAGGGGGATCCTATGAGACAAAGTACCAGAGACATCGCTACAAGCATAAAACATACACACATCACAATGACTCTAAACCCGTATCTTTCTATAATAACACTGAATGTAAATGGATTAAATGCGCCAACCAAAAGACATAGGGTATCAGAATGGATAAAAAAACAAGACCCATCTATTTGCTGTCTACAAGAGACTCATTTTAGACCTGAGGACACCTTCAGATTGAGAGTGAGGGAATGGTGAACTATTTATCATGCCACTAGAATTCAAAAGAAAACTGGAGTAGCCATACTTATATCAGACAAACTAGACTTTAAATTAAAGGCTGTAACAAGAGATGAAGAAGGGCATTATATAATAATCACAGGGCCTATCCATCAGGAAGAGCTAACAATTATAAATGTCTATGCGCCGAATACCGGAGCCCCCAAATATATAAAACAATTACTCATAAACATAAGCAACCTTATTGATAAGAATGTTGTAATTGCAGGGGACTTTAATGCTCCACTTACAGAAATGGATAGATCATCTAGACACACAGTCAATAAAGAAACAAGGGCCCTGAATGATACATTGGATCAGATGGACTTGACAGATCTATTTAGAACTCTGCATCCCAAAGCAACAGAATATACTTTCTTCTCGAGTGCACATGGAACATTCTCCAAGATAGATCATATACTGGGTCACAAAACAGCCCTTCATAAGTATACAAGAATTGAAATTATACCATGTATACTTTCAGACCACAATGCTATGAAGCTTGAAATCAACCACAGGAAAAAGTCTGGAAAACCTCCAAAAGCATGGAGGTTAAAGAACACCCTACTAAAGATTGAGTGGGTCAACCAGGCAATTAGAGAAGAAATTAAAAAATATATGGAAACAAACAAAAATGAAAATACAACAATCCAAACGCTTTGGGATGCAGTGAAGGCAGTCCTGGGAGGAAAATACATTGCAATCCAGGCCTATCTCAAGAAACAAGAAAAATCCCCAATACAAAATCTAACAGCACACCTAAAGGATATAGAAGCAGAACCAGCAAAGGCAGCCTAAACCCAGCAGAAGAAGAGAAATAAAGATCAGAGCAGAAATAAATAATATAGAATCTAAAAAAACTGTAGAGCAGATCAACAAAACCAAGAGTTGGTTTTTTTAAAAAATAAACAAAATTGATAAACCTCTAGCCAGGCTTCTCAAAAAGAAAAGGGAGATGACCCAAATAGATAAAATCATGAATGAAAATGGAATGATTACAACCAATCCCTCAGAGATACAAACAATTATCAGGGAATACTATGAAAAATTATATGCCAACAAACTGGACGACCTGGAAGAAATGGACAAATTCCTAAACACCCACACTCTTCCAAAACTCAATCAGGAGGAAATAGAAAGCTTGAACAGACCCATAACCAGCGAAGAAATTGAATCGGTTATCAAAAATCTCCCAACAAATAAGAGTCCAGGACCAGATGGCTTCCCAGGGGAGTTCTACCAGACGTTTAAAGCAGAGATAATACCTATCCTTCTCAAGCTATTCCAAGAAATAGAAAGGGAAGGAAAACTTCCAGACTCATTCTATGAAGCCAGT
>NC_064817.1:52361873-52412208 GCF_023721935.1 Panthera uncia
CCCATGGGGGAGGGGAAGAAAAAAAAAAAAAGAGGTTAGAGTGGGAGAGAGCCAAAGCATAAGAGACTGTTAAAAACTGAGAACAAACTGAGGGTTGATGGGGGGTGGGAGGGAGGGGAGGGTGGGTGATGGGTATTGAGGAGGGCACCTTTTGAGATGAGCACTGGGTGTTGTATGGAAACCAATTTGACAATAAATTTCATATATTAAAAAAAATAAAAAAATAAAAAAATAAAAAATAAAAACAACCTAAAAAAAAAAGAAAAATAAAAAAAGAACTTATAAAACTCAACACCAAAAATAAATAATCCCATTATAAAATGGGCAGAAGACATGTATAGACATTTTCAAAAGAAGACATACGGATGGCTAGCGACACATGAAAAGATGCTCAACATCACTAATCATCAGGGAAATACAAGTCAAAACTATAATTAGATATCACCTCACACCTGGGAAAATGTCTAAAATCAACAACACAAGAAACAACAGGTGTTGGCAAGTATGTGGAGAAAAAGGAACACTCCAGCATTGTTAGTGGGAATGCAAACTGATGCAGCCACTCTGGAAAACAGTATGGAGATTCTTCAAAAAGTGAAAAATAGAACTACCCTATGACCCAGGTATTGCACTACTGGGTATTTACCCAAAGAATGCAAAAATGCTAATTCAAAGGGATACATGCACCCCAATGTTTATAGCAGCATTATCTGTAATAGCCAAATTATGGAAAGATCCCAAGTGTCCATCAATTGATGAATGGATAAAGAAGAAGATGTGGTGTACACACACACACACACACACACACACACACACACACAAGAATATTATTCAGCCATAAAAAGTAATGAAATCTTGCCATTTGCAACAACATGGATTGAGCTGGAAAGTATAATGCTAAGTGAAATAAGTCTGTCGGAGAAAGACAAATACCATATAATTTCACTCAAATGTGGAATTTAGGAAAAAAACAAATACACACATCAAAAAAGAGAGGGAAAGAGAGAGAAAGCAAGAAAGAGACTCTTAACTATAGAGAACAAAATGATGATTGCCAGAGGGGAGGTGAGTGGGGGATTGGTCAAATAGGTGACGGGGATTAAGGAGTGCACTTGTTGTGATGAGCACTGGGTAATGTATGAAATTGTTGAATCACTATATTATACACGTAAAACTAATTTAACACTATTGTTAACTATACTGGAGTTTAAATAAAAAAACTTAATAAAGAATTGTAGCATGTAACCTGAAAAATACTCTACACAAGTTTCAATATTCACAAACTGAAAATGCATGTGCAATCAGCACTCATATAAAAAGCCAAAATATTACCAACTCCCTTAAAGTGACACTTATGCCTGACTTTGTCACTAATACCTCATTGTGGGGTAACCAGTATACTGGCTTCTAACACCATCACTTATTTTTGTTTGTTTTTAAATTCTATAAAAATATGTACACACAGCAGGTAATCTTTTGTGACAAGCTTCTCCCCCCTTGACCTTATATTTGTCAGATTCATTCATGTTGTTGTATACAACAGGTCTAGTTCATTCATTCTCATTGCTGTAAAAGTACTGTGAATTTATTGTGAATTTGTTTACCCATTAAATTGTCAATAGGCATTATTAATCTATCTTTTTTAATTTTTTTTCATAACAACCCCACATAATCTGGGTTCAGAGTGCATAAAATGGAAAGAGTACAATTTCTGGAATTACGAAAATCTGGTTGAAGCTTACTTCTGTTAATAACTTTGTGTCCTTGGACAAGTTATTTGGCCATTATGGGTCTTGAATTACTCATCTGTGGGATGCAGATAATAATGCTTAACTGAGTTAATATACAGCAATTACCTAGTATCTGGTAATTATTATAAATCATGTAAAATATTTAATATTGGCTTGGAAACCACTTATGGATTACTGTCACACAGCTTAGCTCTTGAGCACCTTGAGTATTTCACTCTTCTGGTTAATACATTATGGGGCCATTGAGATTCAAACAGGGATGAGTGGATGTGATAATTCAAACTCTTTGTAGCTGTTGAAAGTTCTTTGCTCCTGTTTCCTTCCTTTCTGTCCCAGGGTATACTCTCATATTTGGAATGCAGGGCAGACTGATACACCCTTGGTTTCACCTATCCTATCAGGTTGCATTTTGTTCCATCTTCTTAATTTTTTCAACCTCATCTGTTTCCAGAACAGGCTCTTTTCCTAAAGTTCTTCCTATGATCTCTGTTCATGGAGAAGAAACAGCAATAAGACTGGCAACTTCATACATTACTGTCAATGTCTCTTGCCTGACATCTGTTGGGTAAGAACACACTAATATCATAGCTTCCATAGAAGCTCTAACTCTCCAAAAAGTGAGTTAAATGCAGATTCAGATGTCTTAGGCAATTTGGCCCTATTATGTCCAGAGAATACACAAAGTCTCAATTCAGCGACAGTTCTTTGGCAAGGGAATCCTTGAAAAAGAACTGAAAACATAATACTGTGGACAATTCTGACAAGTCCAAAAAATATGAATCAAAGGGTACAAATACTTTCTCTGTCATGGGTCTACAGGAGATGACTAAGTCTTTATTCTGCCATCTCCAATGGACAGTCCAGCATTCTACACTGCTACATGAAAGACCCATTATGAACAGAACTGGACTGAGTTTTGTTTGTCCTTCCTTGACCTTGGTGCAGGATGTTGGGGGGGGGGTTGTTGCATGGTGGTTAGAAGGGGAATAGTGGTGGGAAGGCTTCTGTTAATCAAGTGATAGCTAAAATATACACATGGAAAATGACTCACAAAATTTGCATGTACAGTTACTTTTAAGAGGTAAGAGGAATAGAAGGAGTTAACTAAACAGGAGTCTAGAGTAGGGTGGTCAAAAAACTCTAAGCCTAGTAGACAGGAAATTAAGAGAAAAGGGTAAAGAAGGTGTCATCCTTGATCTATCCCATCCACCAGAAATTAATACTTATATTAATCCAATATAAGAAATGTGAAAATTCATGGACTCAGAGCCAAGAAACTTGTGTTAAAATTATGGAAATTTCACTTGCATTTGCCACTATAAAATGAGCCTAATAATAACCAAAAACAAGATTAAATTAAGGTTCCAGAATAGAATAGTACTGTTATCAACCCTACCAGTGAAAAGTAAAGGTGTGTCTGACAGGAGTCGAGGCTTTTAGTAAAGCAAGACAGAAGTGTTAATACTTTCATCTTACAAAGTCAGTCAAAAGGTGATGGAGTAAGAAATATGGGTTAAGTATATTATTTAAACAGTGGTGAACAACAGAAGGTAAAAGTATGTTATAGTTATTAAAAATTATAAGTGTTAGAATAGGCAGTTAGGCTTTAACAGGATGCCTGGAGGCCAGCAAAGGGCATATCATGCTCCATTATCAGGAAAGTTAGAGACCTGTCCTGACAGCACTCCAAAAACAAAGCCACAAGAAGCCATATCAAAACTACACAGGCCCAAGGCAAAGAAGGCCTGAGACCCTCATCAAGTGAGGGAGAAAAGGCATGAAACCCTGCTCCCAAAGAAATACCCTCCACAAATAATAAATATTCCATCCCTTAGTTTATAAAAGATAAAGACCCAAACCTGGGGCACAGTGTTCACTTGAGCTTGCCTGCTCTCAGATCTTAAGAGTGTACTCTCATTTTAATAAACTTTTCCACCAGCACTGCTCAACCACTGTGTCTGGTCCATCCTTGAATTCTTTCTGGTGATGAGAATAAGAGCCTCTGGCGACAACCATTCCCAGAGACAGGCTGGGTGGAGTCCTCAGGATCTGGGGGTCTCCCCAGTCCACCCAACAACAGGAGGGGAGGGGAAGAAAGAGGTATGAGCCATGATCCCCTCTGTTTATAGCAAGACAAATTAAATAATTTCCCAAGTAGATAAATAATGCAATAGCAATACAAGCATATTTTTTTAAAATATGAAAGTAACCACCAAATGGTGGAATATAAGTGGTTAAAAATGAATGTTTTTTGAGGAGTAGGTAAAGAATGAAGACTATTAAGTTTTTAAATATATTTGATTGCATTATTTTATTTTCAATTGTATATAAATTCAATTTTACAGTAGAAAAATAAAAGCTATTTTTGTCAAAACTTAAGGGTTGTAAAATGGGATTAGTCTGATTACATTGCAGATTACACACTAAAATTTGAAGAAAACAAATTTTCATCTAATTGCATATGTCCTAACTGCCATACAGAGATTAAAAGACATATCCTATTTAATTGGAAAAGGGAGACCAATAGAGTTTTAGCATAAAGAGTTGGTGTTCAAACTTTTTAGCCAATAGAATCCTATTATAAATGCAAGAGAAACTGTTCTGGCTTAAGTAGGGAGTTAGGAGCCCTACCAAGACAGTTTCTCCTAGGGAAAAAAATCCTCTGATGGAGAGGATACCTGGGAAATCATCTGACCCATGATTCCATGCCTGGGAAGCCAACTATCTGAGACATTTAGAATCTATTGTATAACAAAAGATAGTATCCAAGGCATCACATCAGAGTGGCTAATCAGATAGAGAATCTGTTGTCTTTGTGAAATGACTGTGTTGCAAAATGGCCTTTTGAGATTCTGATTATTGAAAGAGCCTTTCCACTAGGTCTTGGTTAGCCAAGCTGAACTTACAACAGAGTTCATTGGCCTGCAAATGGACTCTGCAAACAGAGTAACTTGCATTACCCAGGAAAGCCAACCCAGACCAATAGCTCAAAATCTATCACAGGAACCACAAGAGAAGAGTACCATTTGATTATCACACATCATTCCCCTCCATGCATGACCATTCACCTTTCCACAGATTTCACACAAGACATTTATTATTTCAAGAGGTAGTATCATCAGCATCATTTGAAGAGGCTAATCTTCTTTGAACAAGATGAGTTTATTCCGAATATGTCCCCTCTCAGTTCCCAGCACTCTCTTTTATTTACCCCGTTTGTTTGTTTGTTTGTTTGTTTGTTTGTTTTACTTTCTATGATAAGAAGACATCTTCCACATCCTGCAGAGCCAGAGACACAGTTCTAGTGAAATGAAACTTCTCCATATACCAGTAGTCACTTGGGAAACATTCATTGACCCTATCCTTCTCTTCCTGCCTCATTCACTAACGTCTCTTCTTGTGATTTTTTAAAATTCTTTTTAAATGTTTATTCCCTTTTGAGAGATGTAGAGAGACAGAGTGCAAGCAGGGAAGGGGCAGAGAGAGAGGGAGACACAGAATTCGAAGCAGGCTCCAAGCTGTCAGCACAGAGCCCGGACGCAGGGCTTGAACCCATGAACCGCAAGATCATGACCTGAGCCAAAGTCTGCCGCTTAATCAACCAAGCCACCCAGGTGCCACTTCTTGTGATTATTTTAATCAGAGTAAGACCATCACCAATTGGACAATTTCATGCAGAGTGTTCTATTCTCCCAGTTTTGCTGCCAATAACAATGATAATGATGATGATGATGATAACAAAACACTAACATATATTATTTGCCAGGTGCTATTTGAATAACTTTATATATATATATGTGTGTGTGTGTGTGTGTGTTAACTAATTTAATTAATTATATATCTATGTGTATATGAATTTTCTTCAAATGCTGCCTTTCTGTTAATTCTGAATCCAGAGAATCCACGAAATGTCAGGACCTTTCTATCAAAAGCAATTACTTGGACCTAAATGTAAGACTTGAAACCAAACACCTCCTAGAAGAAATCATAGGCAGTAACCTCTTTGACATCGGCCATGGCAACATTTTTCTAGATATGTCACCTTGGGAAAGGGAAACAAAAGAAATATTAAACTATTGGGACTTGATCAAAATAAACAAATTTTGCATAACAAAGGAAACTGTCAACAAAACTGTCACTGAACAAGAGATTTGTAAATGACATATCTGATAAGGGGTTAATATCCAAAATATATACAGAACTTGTAAAAGTTAGTACCAACAATTAAACAATCCAATTTAAAAATGGACAGTGAAGAGACATTTTTCCAAATAAGACATCTAGATGGTCAATAGTCACATGAAAAGATGCTCAACATCACTCATCATCAGGGAAATACAAATCAAAACCACAATGAGATATCACTTCCCACCTGTAACAATGGCTAAAATCAACAACACAAGAAACAACAGGTGCTGGCGAGGATGCAGAGAAAGAAAAAGCAAATGCTGTTGCACTGTTGGTGAGAATGCAAGCTGGTACAGCCACTGTAGAAAACAGTATGGAGGTTCCTCAAAAAATCAAAAAAAAAATGTGATATGATCCAGTAATCCCACTGCTCGGTGTTTACCCAAAGGGGGGAAAAACAGTATTTCAAGAAGATATGCACCTCTCTATCTTTATAGCAGCATTATTTACAATAACCAAGATATGGAAGCAACCAACCATTCATTGACAGATGAATGGGTAAATAAGATGTGATATATATTATCAGCATTAAAAAAGAAAGATCTTGCCATCTGTAAGAACACAGATGGACCTGGAGGGTTATTATGCTAAGTGAAATAAGTCTGACAGAGAAAGACAAATACCATATAATTTCACTTACATGTGCAATCTAAAAAATAAAACAAATGAACAAACAAACCAAAATACAAAATCTTAAATACAGAGAACAAACTGGTGGTTGCCAGAGGGGGGCAGGGTGGGGGCATGGGTAAAATGGATAAAGGGGAACAAGAGGTACAAACTTCCAGTTATAAAATAAATAATTCAACTGTAATTACTTTCTCTTGTTCAGTGCTACCAAATAGAAATTTAATGCAAGCCACATTTATAATTTTTAACTTTCTAGTAAGCATATTAGGAAAAGGAAAAAGGTTCTCAGGATCCTTAACAGAAACCCATGGGGGAGGGGAAGGAAAAAAAAAAAAAGAGGTTAGAGTGGGAAAGAGCCAAAGCATAAGAGACTCTTAAAAACTGAGAACAAACTGAGGGTGGATGGGGGGGGGGGGGGAGGGAGGGGAGGGTGGGTGATGGGTATTGAGGAGGGCACCTTTTGGGATGAGCACTGGGTGTTGTATGGAAACCAATTTGACAATAAACTTCATATATTGAAAAAAATAAAAAAAAGGAAAAAGAAACAGGTGAAATTTATCTCAACAATATATTTAACACACTATATCCAAAAGAGTACCACTTCAACATGTGATCAATATAAAATATTAATGATATTTAAAATTTTCACACTACCTTCAAAATCTAGCACATATTTTACATTTATAGCACACTAAATTCTGACTAGTCAATTTCTACTACTACTGTATAGATGCACATTTAATCACCCTTAGAATTTCACACAGAATATTAGATTAGGAATTATTTGCCCATCATTTTTTGTACATATGACAAAACTGAGGTCCAGAGAGAAGTGAGATCTCTCATAAAGTGAAATGAGCCCCAGACGTACAATCAAGAAAACTGAATTCAAACCCAAGCTCTGCCACTTCCTGGCTGAATGGCTTTAGACACTACACCTCACTGAACCTTAGTATCTTCATCTGTAAAAAATGGATAGTAACTTCTACTTTACAAGGTTCTGAGGTTCAAATGAGAACACACACCTCTCTCTGTAATGGCCTGGCAAAGCACATACCACTACCAATTAAGTCACAGAGCCAACTAGCAGAAGTGCTGGGTGTATCAGTCTGGGCCCAGACAAAAGACAAAAACCACTACATAGAATTATTAAACTACAAACTTGTTAAACTAAAAAGAAAGTAACTATAATATATAAGGAAACTCTTTACAGTACCCTGAGGCTGAGAGAAGGCACACAAGGAAGGGGAAATCTGGAAGGGGTTCCAAACTCATTGGAAAAGGTGTAATTTAAGCAAAGAAATTAGTTTAAATTGGTTTGGCCTGGTGGTCCACAGTTACTAGGTAAGCAGGAGGCAACTCTCCAGAGCGCAGGTAGTACTATAGAGAGAATGGGAACCTTCTAGGTTGCAGATAAGCATTGCAGGACCAGCCTGCCTCAGGAGGAACCTCCTAGAATTCAAATAGGCTGTGTGGGAGCTGGCAGAGAAATCATGGAGCAGCAACTCTGTTATGGACCTTCAGTCAGCTGGTGGGATAGGTGGGGGCCCTACAGAGGGAAGCTAGGGGACAGCATGAGTGGGGAAGCTTTCAGGGAGAGACCTAAACTGAGAGACCAGCAGGAAAGTTATCACCAGGCCAGGCAGAGAGGCTTCAAGGTCACTGAGGGACTATGTGTTTTGGATGTGTGACTGGTTCAGAGCCTCACCAGATAGCTCACTCCCTCTCTACTGACGCCCACTTGCAGCAGCTGAAAACTTCAGGAGAGCCCCTTCTCCCTGCAATATCCCTCCAGCACCCTCTACTGAGAAAGCTTAACAGCATGTATAAAGGAGTGATGCTTAAAGGAATTCTGTCCAATTTCATAGAACATGTATTAAGAAGTGCTGGAACTGAGAGGCAATAATTGGAAAACACACAGAGGTAGACTGAAAGCTGTATTTTCTAGTCTTTAGTTCAGTGCTCTATTACCCCCAAATTTTACTACTAGGATAATTCTAGACAGACTGAAAAACAACACTCATACTGAGAGTTGGTCACTTTCCTTTTAGGTGTGCAAGTTGACCTTACCAGTAAAGAAGTAGGAAAAAAAAGACTGATAGGAATATAGGAATTTAAGCTTTCTGAGTCTCTGTTTCTTCATTGGGATAATGAATATTATACATCCCACCTCATAGATTTGCTGTAATAATTAAGGAAGACAGCATATGTAAAATCCTCAGCACAGGCCTGGGACATAGGAAATATATGTTAGAAACTTGTTTCCCTCAGATGATATGGGGTCAACCAATGCAGCATATTTTTACTGTGCTTTTTCCTAATATCATTCAGGAGCGAAAGTAGACTAACTGTGAAGATTCTCAAATTGTCTATGCTTCTTCATACTCTTTATTCATTGTTATGTAACAACTGTCACATCACTTAGTCAGTGGTTAATTACTTCCATACCACACTTGTGATTTTAAAGGTTCTTCTCTCCTTCAATTATATACTTTCCCAATTAAGTATTTATGTTAATAAGATTCCAGGTAAACTGAGTGGAATCCAGAATTACTGGGCTATCCAGATAACTCATTTACCCTTGATGTCAGTCACTCAAATAATGCCCATGTCAATCTGACTGATGATATCCAGCTATGGTATCACAGCCACTTAGTCTCCTCTGTTTTCCTACTTCCATATCTTCAATCCAAACTGCTTGTCACAATATTCTAGATAATAACCAGATGGTGTGTTCTTAGTCCTTTTTAGGACTACATGCTTGGTCAAGATGCTATATTTAGTTCTGGAAGACTATTTAGGTTACATGGCACACATATTGGAGTTCAGAAAATAGGCCTACACCTAGCTGAAAAAGAATAAATTTGACAATTTTTATCCCTTTATGAAACACTGGGGAATCAGATCCATGAGTAGCCAAGCTGGAAATAATCTCAGATTATCTGGCAAGGTGCTGTCCAGTAGAAATTTCTACAATGATGGAATGTTCTATATCTGTGCAATCCAATATAGTAGCTACTACCCACATGTGGGTACTGACTACTTGAAATGTGACTAGCATGACTGAGAAACTGAGTTGTTAATTTTAATTTATTTATATAACTATGGCTATAATATTGGACAGCAAAGATCTACATAGTATGGCTTAATGGAAAGAATGTGGGATTTGAAGCTAAAAAACCCTAAAGTCTAAATCCTGGTTACTGTCACTAACTATATAACTTTGATCAAGTTCTTTATCATGCCCAAACCTCAGTTGCCTCATTTGTAAAATGAGATACTACCAGAACCTCACACAATTGTTGTAATTAGAGAATGAATGTAAAGCATGAAGCCCAATGCTTAGCAAATATAACAGTAATTACCCTTTAAATAATACTTGTTATTATTGAGCTCCTCATTTTCCAGATGGAGAAATGGAAGCTCCAAAACGAGAACTGACTTGTCAACAGTTGCACAGCTAGTTGGAAACATGACCAGGCACCAATTCCAGATTTTCTCACTTTTTTGAATGATTCTTATATATATGAACCCTCCTCGCCCATAAAGAATGAAGGGTGGTAGCCCAAACAACTACTCAACTGCCGTAAAAAATATCTTATGTGGAGAAAATGTACCTTGGTGAAGCCTATTTGCTCCTTCCGAAAATTTTCCAGGGGTTTAATCAGCAAATCACTAGCATTGTGTACCTAGAAAAAAAAAGAAAACATATAAAACAACTTTCAGATTAGAAAAGATAAGATTCAAGTTTCCTTGTTACTAAGGCATTTCATTGTAATACATCAGTCTGCAAAATGTAAATTGATTTGCTGTTTTTTTTTTCCCATTGTTGTTACTTCCCCCCCCTCCCCATATTGGTCTTTTAAAATCTAATGATTTGAGAGGAAATGAGAGAAGGAACACTAGGGGCATTTCTCTGTATTTTTACTGGCAGTCTTATCTGAGTTTTTAATCGATAAATATCTATAGTCATGTCCAGAAACAGATATGGGGGCCTGAAGTATATGTGGAAAAGATAAGATAAAGGGAATGGAAAATGCATGAAAATACCAATTGCACGAAGTGCAAATAATTTCATGAGAGGGAAATGAGTTAGCAGTAATAGCATCAATATAAATTGTTTCCAGTCCTGCCAGTGTGTGTCATAAAACCAGAACATTTCCTTCAGAACTTGGAGTGTATTACAGCATCACAGAGAACACTGGACTAGGCCTTCAAATTACCTAACTATAGATGCTCTGAAGCTGCTAAAAACAGCCTGCCCAAATACTAAAACATTGACATTAATATGGGTCTAGAGATATAAAAACCCCATTTACAAATTGGACCCATTGCTTAGTGGTCAGGCAGAGATACACAAAGTTTTGTCTTCAATACTAACCTCTTGAAAAATTACACCTGTCCAAGGCAGAAAGTGGAGTTTGTTTTCTTCACTTGTCGGAATCAGCTGTATTTTAATGGAGGACCTAAAAGAATACATCTAAAGGGCTGGGTTTTAGGATCCATTGCATTAATTTTGATATAGTATAAGACAGGAAAATGAGGGACTGCCTTCCTTGTCAAATGAGACATAAAGTGTCAGTAAGACAAGATATATATTCATACCAAAAATAGAAAACAGAGTAAAGAGCCAGTTTTGACCAGTCCTGTATTCTCCATATTAAGAAGCAGTTTTTAGAGGCGCCTGGGTGGCTCAGTCGGTTAAGCGTCCGACTTCAGCTCAGGTCACGATCTCACGGTCCGTGAGTTCGAGCCCCGCGTCGGGCTCTGGGCTGATGGCTCAGAGCCTGGAGCCTGCTTCTGATTCTGTGTCTCCCTCTCTCTCTGCCCCTCCCCTGTTCATGCTCTGTCTCTCTCTGTCTCAAAACTAAATAAAAACGTTTAAAAAAAAAAAGAAGCAGTTTTTAAACTACCCACCAAAATGCATGGCAAGTTGGGGCATTAGTACATATTTTTTAGCTATGCCCTGCAGGCACTTTGGGTCTCCTGTTTTGTGTCTAGGTATGATTCAAAGTTCAACTAAATGGGCAAACTCTCACCCAATCAAAGCTCTACCAGAAGCCCTAGCACCAAAAATAAAGACACCAGTGATTCTGCTTGATCAAAAACAAGAATTCTTCTATTAAAAGTACTAGCACATCTCTTTTGCCCAACACACTCTACAGTTATGAACTGTGAATTGTGTGACATCAACTTTGTGTACCTACCTGGAAACAAATTATGTCATTGGTATCATAGATCCAATGCAGAGAGTCATTTTTCTTCTTTCCTTTTGTGGAACTTTTAAAACATGGCCACAAATTTTGTGACACTTCTCCTATTGAGGTGAGGCCTCTTCCCCCTCTACCTTTAATGAGAGTGAGTTCATTACTTCTTTGAACCAATAGAATATAGCAGAAGTGACACAATGTGACTTCTCAGACTAAGTCATAAAAGGCCAGCAACTTCCACCTGGTTCTCTTGGAACACTCCCAATGGGGAGCCCTGAGCCACTCTCTAAGAAGTTAGACTGACCTGAGACTACCAAAGTAGTGAGGCCAAACATACACATTCTGGTAAAAGTTATGTTCAGCCCAACCTTCCAGCCATCCCACTGAGGTGCAAGATAGGTAAGCAAAGCTGCTTTGGTCTCTCCACATCAACCCACCTCCCAGGTGAACACCTCCATATGAAGCAGAAGAATCACCCAGCTGACCCCTGCCTGAATTCCTGAACATAATGAGATAAAATTAAATGGTTTTAGGTTAAGCCACTGTATTTTGAAATAGGTTTTTATGCAGCAATAGATAATTAGAAAAAATTATTTCCACTTTCACCAAGGTAACACAAAAAAAGTGGTTACCTGGGACACACTGAAGAAGTTTGCTGTTGAATAAGAAGTAAACATGCCATTTCTAAGGAGAGTAATATGTGTCAAACCTCTATATGGATATTCAGCTGAGCCCTTGCATACACAGGCAACACAAGGATGGCACAGTACCAGTTTTCGTGATTCAAAGGGGATTTTCTTGCATAAGCAGGTGTACCAGCAACTTCTCACACAGGGTCCATAAGACCACTTGCTTTTTGTATGTTTGGCCCTAGGAAACTAGTATATGATTCACTGAAATTGGAGGCCATAGATTTCCCTTAATCACATTGGCAATATTGCTCCCAGTCTCCTACAACACAAATAGATACTCTGAGCCGCTTCCTTTTTTTGACACTCATTGGTAATTATATTACTTTCTGCCAGAAAACAGAGCTAGAGATATAGGAAATAGTCACACTGAAGCTTGGCTCTTTTTTTTTTTTTCATTTTGTTTTATCTTTAAATCCCTTAGAAGTCCAGCATCTACTCAAAAAAAGCCCTTTTAATTAAATATGACCTTTATTCCCCTTTCTGATCACTGCCTCCATTTCATAAATTCTCTAGGAGAAAAGCTCCTACCTTCTAACTCAGGATAGAATACCCAGCATGATAACTGATATTCTAAACATCTTAGGGAGTTTAATCAGATTCTTATTGCATGAATCCCAAATTAACACTAGATAAAACATTTAGCAGATTAGAGATGGTACACAATCCAGCAGTGTAGGATTGTCTGTGAATCTTTTATTGTTAACTAATTACCAAAAAAAGGATTTGAAGATACACTGTTTAAAATAGTATGGGTCTCTTTAGGTCATTCTTGGCAGTCCTCAAAGACAAACCTTGCATATTGCTAATAAGGTCCCCTTCAGAGTCAGAAAGGCACATAGGCAAGACTCCTATCCTTAATCATACAGGAAGTCTTTTATCCAGACTTTTCAAGGCCAACTTCTGAGGTTAATACAACATCCCACAGGGTACTATTTAAGAACACCACAGTTGGGAAATGCTTCCCCTCAATTCTTTCCTCCATAATTCCTTCAACAGTTTAAGTTCATTACAAGAATGACTAGACATTTGCAATTATCAGATGCTAGGGCTGTGAACTTTCTTCCTGTTCTTCTAAAGATTCGTTTGGTCTCTTCTTATAGAAAGGATAAAAAGCTGTTTAATACCTCAGATAACCCAGATTATCCATACTGGGGTAAGGAGTCCTTTTACCACAGTTCTAGGAAAAGGGAGAGGTGCAGTCAAGCAATGAATTCCTGGCACGTTGTGAAAGGCCCTCATTGAGCTTAACCTTCACAGCATTCCTAGAATTAAACGGGAAGTGGGGAGCTAAAAGTCAATACATGATTGAAAAGTTGTGGGCACAAAAGGGCACAACAATGGAAGAAGAAAATGAGTCATTCCTGTGGAAAAGATCCAGCAAGAAGGGTGAGAAAAACAATATCTCAAAAGATGAGTCCTACTTAAATATTTTAGAGCTTTATAATTGGGTAAATAAAAGAAATAAACAACTAGGGCTGAAGGAAGTACAGTTGAGCTTTCTAGTGGTATCTGAATGAAAAGGAGTTGAATGCGTTTGAGATCAACATTGGCAATAGTCCACAAACTCTTCAGGCAGAAGAAAATAGTTAGTAGAGTGTAGATTAGCTAGTGGGGGGACATCTACCAGACTCCAGAGAAACTACCCATATTGGTCCATCCTTAGTATCCCTAGAAGCAATTCTCTTAAACTAAGAAAATTCCCAAGTCAAATTTCCACAAGCAGAATCTTGGGGGTTACAAAAGATAACTACAAACAAGACTTACTTAATAAGTGTTTTTTGCTACATATAGAACACTTCATTATATCATTTGGAGCTCTTACAACAACTGTGGGAGGTAGGGATTATTTTCCTCATTTTACATATGAAAAAAGAGAGACAGCAAAATACCATGATTAGTCTGAAAACAACAATTAGTGGCACTGCCATTATTGGAACCTAAGTCTCTACTTCCCCTACCTCCAAGCCTTGCAACCCCACTTCTCTAGGAGCCTAGATAAAATCGTAGCACTATTCTGAAAAGCCAGTACCACCCTGCTGGAAAGGATGAGTAATGACAGATTGAAGAACTCTGGCTATTGGATAAATGGACTTCACAAAACTGAACTGCCCATAGGAAGACAACTTATCAAGAAAGGCAAGATACACCTCTCTTTGCTCTCTACAAAGTTCCAACTTTACCCTCACACCCCTAATCAAAATAAATATTGACCAACTTAGGTACGTTCACATTAGGTACAAATAGGTCTGGGTTGGGGCCAAGGACTTCCATTTCTAACAATTTGCCAGGTGACATTAGTGCTGCAGGTCTAGGGTCCACACAAAATGATTACTTTTTAAGCTGCTAAAATAGAGCTCACAAAAAAGAAAATATTTACTTAGGAACATATCTAATAAAATGCATACAAGAGCTATGTAAGAAACTCTGATAACAGAAATCAAAGAAGGGCTTAATAAATGGAAAGATAATCCATGTTCATAAATAAGAAAATACTTTTAAGATGTCAGTTTATCCCAACCTGTTCTATAGATTCAATGTACTACTCTTGATCAAATCCCAGTAATTCATTTGGTGGATGCTGACAAAATGGTTGTAAAGTTCACACCTAACATTAAGTCTTACTACAGAGCTATAGGAATCAAAATAGAAGAAAGGGATTATATGAAATCTCTGTTTCTATAAAACTAAAACTGCTCTAAAAATAAGTATATTATTTTAAAAAACAGACTTTAAATGTAAGGAAAGTTTTCACACAGATTTAAATAAAACAATTATATGTCAAATATAAATAAAACCCATATTATTATTTTTACAAACAGAGAAACAGATAAATAAATGGATAATATGTTTAAGAACACTAAAGGCCACAATTGCTTTGCACATGTTCAATAGCCTAGTTTAATGTCCTTTGAAACCCTTTCTCACTGATATGAAGAGGAATGGAGTTTCTACAATAATTTATTTCTAGCTAATGTTAAATTCCCAGGGTAAAAGCTTGAGACAGAATAACCAGATCTATTTCCTAAATATCTTTACTGTACTAAACAGCCATGAGACAAAATGGAAACAAGAGAGTACCAATCCAATGAATAAGGTCATGGCCCAGTGTTAGAGACCTACCATCATCATCCTTTCATTTTCTACTTCATTGAGCAATTCAGCAAATTCCTTGAAGGATTCAGCTAGAAGGATAGAATAAAAGATAAGACAAATTAATCACAGTACTTGATAGGGAGGTGGGCATAGACCTGTGTGATATGAGGTAGGGGCCAGTGCTCTGAGCCTGCCTGGACACTAGAGGAAGGTACCAACCAAAGGCTAACAGAAGAATGTGTTCAGTACCTGTTGAATATCTTTTTGTTTTCATTTTCTTTCTTCTTTTTTTTTCCTTGCCAATCCCTACCAAAGAGATTTTTTTTTCCTTCAGTTTTACTGAAATATAATTGATATACATACCACACAAGTTTAAGGATAGGATCTATTCTCTTAGCAACTTTCAAAATACCACATAGCCATACTAATTATAATTATCATGTTGTACACTACATACTCAGTTCTTATTTATTTTATAACTGTAAGTTTGTACCCTTTGATTACCTTCATACAATTAAAACAACCCCCACTTCTGGCAACCACAAGCCTGATTTCTATTTCTATGAGTTTGTTTTTCAGGTTCCACATATAAGTGGGATCATACAGTATGATTTTGTCTGATTTATTTCACTTAGCATAATACCATAAAGATCCATTCATGTTGTGACAAGTGGCAAAATATCCAACTATTTTATGCCTGAATAGTATTCTAATATACATATATATGTCAATATACATATATATGTATATCACAACTTTTAAATCCATTCATCTATCAATGGACATTTGTTTCCCATGTCTTGGCTATTACAAATAATACTGTAATGAACACAGGAGTGCAGATATCTCTTCAACATAGTGATTTCATTTCCTTTGGATATATACTCAGATGTGGAATTGCTGCATCATAAGGTAATTCTATTTTTAATATTTTGAGGGACCTCCACTCTATTTTCCTGAGTGGTTGTACCAACTTACATTCCTATCAACAGTGTGCAAGGGTTCCCTTTTCTCCACATCCTCACCAGTATTTGTTATCTCTTGTCTTTTTGATGACAGTTATCCTAACCACAGTGATATCTCATTGTGGTTTTGAATTGCATTTCCCTTATGATTAGTGAAGTTAAGCAAGTTCCATGTACCTCTTGGGTATTTTAATATATTATTTGGAAAACTGTTGATTCAAATCCTTTGCTCATATTTAATTGAATTATTTGGAGGTTGTTTGTTTTGCTATTGAGTTATATGAGTTGTTTATACGTTTTGGCTATTAGCCCTTTATCAGATATATGATTTGCAAATATTTTCTCCCATTCCATAGGTTGCCTTTACATTTTGTTGACTGTTTCTTTGGCTGTGCAAAAGAATTTTGGTTTGACATAGTCCCACTTGATTTTTTATGTTGTTGTGCTTTAGGTGTCATATCAAAAAAAATATTTGCCAAGACCCATATCAAGAAGCTTTTCCTATATGTTTTCTTCTAGGAATTTTATGGTTTCAGGTCTTACATTTAAGTCTTTAATCCATTTCAAGTTAACTTTTATGAATAGTGTAAGATCAGAATCATTCTTTTCCATGTGAATATCCAGTTTTCCCAGCACCATTTATTGAAGAGACAGTCTTTTCCCTATTGTATATTCTTGCCTCCTTTGTCTTAGATTAATGGACCATATAAATGTGGGTTTATTTCTGGGCTCTCCATTCTGTTCCACTGATCTATATGTCTGTTTCTGTGCCAGTACCATACTGTTTTGATTACAACGTTGTAATATAATTTGAAATCAGGGAGCATTAATGCCTCTAGCTTTGTTCTTCTTTCTCAAGACAAATTTTAGGATTATTTGTTGTAGTCTGTGAAAAGTGCTATGATATTTTGTTAGGGATTACATTCAATCTATAGATTGCCTTGGGTAGTGTGGATATTTTAATAATATTAATTCTTGCAATCCATGAGAACTATATCTTTCCATTTATTTGTTTCATCTTCAACTTCTTTCATCAATGTCTTATAGTTTTCATAGTATAAGTCTTTCAGCACCTTGGTTAAATTTATTCCTAAATACTTTGGTTATTACGCCCTTGCAAATGAAATCATTTTCTTTATTTCTTTCTCACATAATTTACTTTTTGTTTTTTTTTTAAACTTATCATCCCCTTCACTCATTTCTTTCACCTCAGACCCCACTTTTTTTTTTTTTTTTTTGGTGAAGTCTTTAGGATTTTGTCTACTTAAAATCAAATAGAGATAATGTTACTTCTTTCTTTCCAATTCTGATGTCTTTTCTTTCTTTTTCTTCCTAATTAATATGGCTAGGACTTCCACAACAATGTTGAACACTTGTCTTGTTCTTGATGTTAGAAAGAAAGCTTTGGAACTTTCACAACTGAATATGATGTTAGATGTGGGCTGTCACATACTGCCCTTATTATACTGAGGTACACTCCTCCTATATCTAATTTGTTGAGAGTTTTTACCATGAATACATATTAAATTTTGTCAAATATTTTTATCTATTATTTTTATTGATGGTTAATCATAATGCAAATAGTTTTTATTTGTTATGTTTACTTTACCATTATGAAATATTCATTTCAGGATACCTTTAATTACTGAACTTTCCTAACAAATTTGAAGTGTTATTTGATTTGTACAAATTTACAAACTTTCCAACTTTCCAAAATGCATCAACTTTGTTGAGTAAGGTACTTCCAAAGCCCTGACTTATGACTAAACAATAACAATGAGATGATGACTGGCATTTATTTAGTCCTGATGACCTTAGTCCAGCATTTAGGTCCTATAGTGCAATTACTATAAAATTAATCTCTTTACCCCACTTTTTTATCATTTTATTTTATTTTACTTTTTTTTCATGATGATGTGTATTATTTAATCCCCATATCCTATTTCACCAATCCCCCCCATAATCCTCCCCTCTGGTAACCCTCAGTTTGTTCTCTATAATTAAGAGACTGTTTCTTGGTTAGTCTCTTTTTTCCTTTGTTCATTATTTTTTTGTTTCTTTTTTTTGTTTGTTTGTTTCTTAAATTCCACATACAAGTGAGATCATATGGTATTTTTCTTTCTCTGACTGACTTGTTTCAATTACCAATATACTTTCTAGATCTACTCATTTCATGGCAAGATTTTCTTCTTTTTATGACTGAATAATATTTCGTTACACACACACACACCCCACATCTTCTTTATCCACTTATCTATCAATGGACACTTGGACTGCTTTCATAATTTATCTATTGTAAATCATGCTCCAATAAATATAGGGATGCATATATCCCTTTGAATGACTGGGGTTTTTTTTTGTATTTTGGGGGGTAAGTACCAGTAGTGCAATTACTGGATAATTGGATAGTTCCAGTTTTAATTTTTTGAGGAAACTGAATACTATTTTCTACACTGGCTGAACCAGTCTGCATTCCCACCAACAGAGCAAGAGGATTCCTTTCTCCACATCTTCACCAAGACTTATGTCTTGTATTTTTCTATTGTAGCCATTTTAACAGGTGTGAGGTGATATCTCGTAGTTTTGATTTGCATTTTCCTGATGATGAGTGATGTTGAGCATCTTTTCATAAGTCTCTTGGCATTTGTATGTCTTATTTGGAAAAATGTCTATTCAAGTCTTCTGACCATTTATTACTATTTTTTAAATTTAAATTCAAGTTAGTTAACATACTATAGTCTTAGTTTCAGGAGTACAAGAATAGGTATTAATTCTTCTTTAAATGTTAGGTAGAATTCATTTCATATATGAATTATGGTCCTGGACTTTAGCTTTTGGGAGTTGTCAAATGGCTTTTCTGCATTGATTGAGATGATCATTGACTTTTACCTTTCATTCTATGAATGTAATATATCAAATTTATTGATTTGCTCTTATTCAACCATCTTTGCTTCCCAGGGATGAATCCTACTTGATCTTGATTATGCTCCTTTTAATGTGAATCTGAATTTTGTTTTCTAATATTTTGTTGAGAATTTTTGCATCATCATGCATCAGTAATATTGGCCTATGGTTTTCCATGAATTCTTTCATAGTTAATATTTTATTAATCCTCACAGGCACCCTTAGGAGTAGCCAGGACTTCTCTCATTTCATAGACAAGCAAAATGATTAGGAAAGTGGGTTTTCCATGTAAATGGGTTTTCCATGTAAAAAAAAAGTGGAACTAAAATCTTGAGATTTGAGTTTGAGTCCCTGCTCCACTACTTACCAACCTAGACACATTTCTCAATTTAGTCTTTCTATGCCTCAATTTCGACATCTGTAAAATGAGCATATTAGGAATTATTACATCAGAGTAGTTATGGAGATATAATTGAAGAATGAGTTGTGTTTTTTTCTTGTTTTTTAGAAGTACTATGGTTGAGTAAAAAGCACATTTGATGTACTAACTGTGACCTTTGATAAGTTACTCAAATTCTCTGAGACTCACTTTCCTTACCTAGAAATAATAATTCCTATCTCACAGGGTTCTTTGATGAGTAAACAAGATAACATCAAGTATAGCTCCCAGAACACATGATAGCCAATCAATAAATGTTAGTTCTGTTTCTTCCTTGGTATAAGGCAGTTATACTTCACACTGGAAACACGTTAGAATTATCTGGGAATCCAATAAAAAAAAACAATAGGGTATC
The DNA here is from genome assembly GCF_023721935.1 of Panthera uncia. Classification (NCBI taxonomy): domain Eukaryota; kingdom Metazoa; phylum Chordata; class Mammalia; order Carnivora; family Felidae; genus Panthera; species Panthera uncia. Next base: position 52,382,101 of record NC_064817.1, read on the forward strand.
AATATAATAAATAAAAAAACAAGACTCAACTATATGCTGCCTACAAAAGATTCATTTTAGACCCAAAGACATCCTGAGGCTGAAAGTGAGGAGAGGGAGAACCATCTAACATGCTAACAGACACCAAAAGCCGAAGTAGCCATACTTATATCAGACAAGCTAGATTTTAAACCAAAGACTGTAACAAGAGATGAAGAAAGACACTCTATCATAATTAAGGTCTATATTGATCAAGAAGATCTAGTGATTGTAAATATCTATGCCCCTAATTGGAAGCAGCCAAATATATAAATCAATCACAAACATAAAGGAAATCATTGAAAATAATAAAATAATAGGAGACTTTAACACCCCACTTAAAGCAATGTACAGATCATACATGCAGAAGATCAACAAGGAAACAATGGCTTTAAATGACACACTAGAGCAGATGGACTTAACAGATATATTCAGAACATTTCATTCTAAAGCAGTGGAATACACATTCTTTGCAAGTGCACATGGAGCATTCTCATGAATAGATCACATACTGGATCACAAATCAGTGCTCAACACGTACAAAAATACTGAGATCATACCATGTATATTTTCAAGCCACAATGATATGAAACTTGAAGTCAACCACAAGAAAAAATTTGGAAAGACCACAAATATACGGAGATTAAAGAATCTCCTACTAAAGAATGAATGAGTTAACCAGGAAATTAAGGAGGAAATAAAAAATATATGTGGAATCAAATGAAAAAGAAAACATGACAGTCCAAACTCTTTGATAGCAAAGGCAGTCAGAAGGAGGAAGTATATAGCAATACAGACTTAAGGAGCAAGAAATGTCTCTAACACACAACCTAACCTTACACTTTAAGGAGCTAGAAAAACAACAGCAAATAACCACTAAAGCCAGGAGAAGAAGGGAAAAAATAAAGACAAGAGCATAAGTAAATGATATATAAAAAAATAGGAGAACAGATCAATGGAACTAAAAGCTGGTTCTCTCAAAGAATTAATAAAATTGATAAACTCTAAGCCAGACTTATCAAAAGAAAAAGAGAAAGGACCCAAATAAAACCACAGATGAAAGGGGAGAGAATACCAACACCACAGAAATACAAACAATTATAAGAGAATATTATGAAATACTATATGCCAACAAACTGGGCAATCTGAGAGAAATGGACAAATTCCTAAAAACATACAAACTACTAAAACTGAAACAGGAATAAATAGAAAATTTGAAAAGATCCATAACCAGCACAGAAATTTAATCATTAATCAAAAATCTCCCAACAAAGTCCAGGGACAGATGGCATCCAAGGGGAATTCTACCAAACAGTTAAAGAAGGCTTAATACTTATTATTCTCAAACTGTTCCAAAAAATGGAAATGGGAAGTTTCCAAACTTATTCTAGGCCAGTACTACTTTGATTCCAAAACCAGACAAAGACCCCACTAAAATAGAGAATAACAGGCCAATATCCCTGATGAAACTGGATGTGAAAATTCTCAACATGATAATAGAAAATCGAATCCAACAGTACATTAATAGAATTAATGTAATAGAATTGACCACAATCAAGTGGGATTTACTACCTGGCTGCAGGGGTGGTTCAATATCTACAAATCAACCAATATGATACACCACATAATAAAAGAACAGATAAGAACCTCTTTATACCCTCTCAATAGATGCAAAAAAAAAAGCATTTGACAAAATACTTTCTTGATAAAAACCTTCAAGAAAGTAGGGATAGAGGAAACATAACTCAACATCATAAAGGCCATATACAAAAGGCTTACAGCTAACAACATCCTCAATGGGAAAAAACTGAGAGCTTTACCCCTAAGGTCAGGAATGACAGGGATGTCCATTCTCACCACTGTTATTCAACATACTACTGGAAGTCCTGGCCTCAGCAATCAGACAACTAAAAGAAATAAAAGGCATTCAAATTGGCAAGGAAGATGTCAAACTTTCACTATTTCCAAATGACAAGATACTCTATGTAGATAATCTGACAGACTCCACCAAAAATTTGCTGGAACTAATACATGAATTGAACAAAGCTGCAGGACATAAAATTAATGTACAGAAATCAGTTGCATTTTTATACACCAATAATGAAGCATCAGAAAAAGAAGTCAAGGAATCACCCCCAGTTACAATTGTACCAAAACCAATAAGATATTTAGCAATAAACCAAACCACAGAGGTAAAAGATCTGTACTCTGAAAACTATACAACACTTATGATAGAAATTGAAGAGGACACAAAGATATTGGAAAAAATCCCATGCTCATGGATCGGAAGAACAAACATTATTAAAATGTCTATACTACCCAAAGCAATTTACATGTTTAATGCAATCCTTATCAAAATAAGCATTTTTTACAGAGCATTTTTTACAGAGCTGTAACAAACAATCCTAAAATTTCTATGGAACCATAAAAGTCTTTAAATAGCCAAAGAAATCCTGAAAAAGAAAAGTGAAGCTGGAGGCATCACAATTCCTGACTTCAAGCTATATTGTAAAGCTGAAGTCATCAAGACAGCTTGATACAGGCACAAAAACAGACATATATGTCAATGGAACAGAACAGAAAACCCAGATATGGGCCCACAATAATATGGTCAACTCACCTTCAACAAAGCAGGAAAGAGTATCCAATGGAAAAAGGCAGTTTCTTCAACAAATGGTATTAGGCCAACTGGACAGTAATATGCAGAAGAATGAAACTCAACCACTTTCTTACACTATACACAAAAAGAAATTTAAAATGGATGAAAGACCTAAATGTAAAACATGAAACCATCAAAATCCTAGAGGAAAACACAGGTAGTAAACTTTTTGACCTCAGCCAGAGCAAATTCTTACTAGACACGTTGTTGGAGGCAAAGGAAACACAAGCAAATATGAACTATTGGGACTTCATTAAGGTAAAAAGCTTCTGCACAGTAAAGGAAATAATCAACAAAAATAAAAGGCAGCCTATGGGATGGGAGAGGATATTTGCCAGACATATGTGATAAAGGGTTAGTATCTGAAATATAAGGAAGACTTATCAAATTCAATACCCAAAGAACAAATAATCTAGTTAAGAAATTGACAGAAGACACAAATAGACACTTTTCCAAAGAGGACAAACAGATGGCTAACGGGCACATGAAAAGATGCTTAACATCACTCATCATCGGGAAAAACACAGCAAAACCATGAGATACCATTTTACACCTGTCAAAATGGCTAAAACTAACAACACAGGAAACAACAGATTTGGCAAGGATGTGGAGAAAAGGGAACACTCTTACAGTGTTGATGAGAATGCAAACTGGTGTAGCCACTCTGGAGAACAGTATGGACGTTCATCAAACAGTAAAAATACAACTACCATATGATTCAGCAATTGCACTACTAGGTATTTACCCAAAGAATACAAAAATACAGATTCAAAGGGGTACATGCACCACAATGTTTATATTGTTTATAACAGCATTACCAACAATAGCCAAACTATGGAAACAGCCCAAGTGTCCATCCACTGATGAATGGATAAAGATGTGCTGTGTATGTGCTTGTGTGTGTGTGTGTGTGTGTGTGTGTGTGTGTTAAGCTTTCATTATTTTGATGGCTGAGTAATATTCCACTGAAAGCTGAGTAATATTCCATATTGTATATGCATTATATATGTAATATAATATATGGAATATTATATATATATATAATGGAATATTACTCAGCTATCAAAAATAACGGAAGCATACCATTTGCAACAACGTGGATGGAGCTGGAGTATATTATACTAAGTGAAATAAGTCACTCAGAGGAATACAAATATCATATGATTTCACTCGTATGTGGAATTTATGAAACAAAACAGAAGAATATATGCAAAGGGAAAAAAAGGGAAGCAAACCATATGAGACTCTTAAGGATAGAAAACAAACGGAGGGTTGATGGATGAGCATGTGTAAGGGATGGGCTAGATGGGTAATGGGTATTAAAAAGGGCACTTCTTATGATGAGCATTGGGTATTAAATGTAAGGGATGAATCACTGAATTCTACTCTTGAAACCAACATTACACCGTATGTTAACTAACTAGAATTAAATAAAATTTTGGAACAAAAAATAAATACATAAAATGTTTTTAAAGAACAAAAAGAGCAAATAATCTGAAGTAAATACAAAACTTTAATTATTGAATAGTAGGCATATGTGTATTAATTGTATCTTTGTAATTATATTTTCTTTATATATTATCTTTCATTTTGTTTCCATATAATTACAAAAGAAACACAGCAAGGCAGGACTTTAAAAGATAAACATAATAACATCAAATAAGCAAAAAAACAAACCACTTGAAATAGAATATACAACTGTGTACTAGCTATTGTTGATTTATCCAAGAGGGGTATCTTCCAATCATTAGAGGAGGGATCTTTCAGTGTCAACAACTCAGGTCTTCATTAGTCTACTTAGAATCCTAAGCAAGTGGTATACACTGCTAGGTGTCAGCATATCTCCACTCAACCTGATAATACAAGGCCAGTCAATAGTACCATGCTTCACATACTTGTAAATCTTATATAACATATTCTTATACCTATGGGGGCCTGTGCTTCCTCTCAACCACCTCCACAGTGATCTTTAAAACCCCTATTCATTATACAGAGATCTTCCCTTAACCCGATACTCTTCACAGAATTCTCCTTTCCTGTCCTTTCCTGAGGCTAAGACCTGACTTTTTCTTTTCTCCCTGAAGCTGTCTTAAGGGAAGGAGGATGTTCATACTCCCATACTTTATGCACCTCTGCACAAAGAGATAATTTTGTTAGTATTACCTTAATGTTTCATTCCCACTTCCAGGTAATTTTTCCTTAAAAAACTGCATGAAGTTAGTTAAGCTTAAAGACTCTGAGATCAGATTGCCTGATCTTGAAGTCTGGCTACACCATTTTCATAGCTATTTGACCTGGGGAAATTAGTAATTCTTTTGTATCTCAATGTCCTCATTTAAAAATCAGAGATTAAAGGGGCGCCTGGATGACTCAGTCGGTTAAGTGTCCGACTTCAGTTCAGGTCATGATCTCACGGTTTGTGGGTTTGAGCCCTGTGTCGGCCTCTGTCCTGACAGCTCAGAGCCTGGAGTCTGCTTCTGATTCTGTGTCTCCCTATCTCTCTGCCCCTCCCCTGCTTGTGCTCTGTCTCTCTGTCTCTAAAATAAATAAACATTAAAAAATTTTTAAATAAAAATCAGAGATTAAAAGGATACTAAACTTCTAGACTTGTGAGAATTAAATTAATTCATACATAAAGCACATAGAAAGTATTTTTTGAAATGTACACTGATTGTAATTTTTTTCACATATATTCATTACTATAATGTTTACTAGAAGAGCCCAAACTGTATCTTTTTTAAAATTTTAATATTTATTTATTTTTGAGACAGAGAGAGAGACAGAGAGAGACAGAGACAGAGAGACAGAGCATTAGTTGGGGACGGAGACACAGAATCAGAATCAGGCTCCAGGCTCAGAGCTGTCAGCACAGAGCCCAACTCAGGGCTTGAACTCACAAACCAAAAGATCATGACCTTAGCTGACGTCGAATGCTTAACCAACTAAGCCACCCAGGCACCCCTAAACAGTATCTTTTAATTCTCACTATTGGTTTCATATATGATCTCTGTAATAGCGCAAAATCTCAAATATTTCAATATTTTTAAATAAAATTCTGATATTTCCTTTTAAAAAAAAGTATCATCTGGCAAGCTTACATACCAATGCCAGCCCCCTTCCCAGACTAGTTAAAGCCCAAATTCACCTGCTAAGTATCAGACGGCTTGATTGGCACAACAATATAATTGCAGGGATGAACACTCAGAGGCTGTCAGGAAATGAATCATAACTACCTAAGAATGTATTCTTATATTGAAATAAAACAAAAAGGAATGAACAAAACAACAACAATGAAACTATGTTCTAGTAGTACAGAGAACAGTAAGACTCAAGTATTCCCTTGTTTCTATTTTGTGTTATTATATTTAACTTTCAGCCCTCTGACCTAATTTTATCAGAATTTGGACCTGAGCTCCAAAAACAAAAACAACAAGGTAAACATCTTATTTCACAGTACCAGAAGAATCTCAGATGGTCTTATGCAACTCTTCAAGCCTGAGGAACCATCAAATCTCTGCTCATACACCTCCAGTGAAAGGAGTGATGACCAACTTGTCTTGGTGTCCCCGGAACTGTCACAGTTATAAAATTGGAAGCCCCTTGTTCAAGGAAAACCCCAAGTCCTGGTTTTCCCAGGACTGTTAGTCACCCTGCTTGTAGTGTCTCTATTAAAATCTCCTTCCTTAGTTGGGATGAGCAGTGGGTGCTCTATATAAGCCAACTTGACAATAAATTATATTTAAAAATAAACCTTTTTCCTTAATATATAGATAAATTCCACTTCCCTGCATTCTACTTTTGTTTCTCCTCAGGTTCCTAATGAGTGTGGGAATGTAGGTAAGAAAGCCATGTGACATGTTAGGAAGAACATTAGGGTGACAGAAAAAGAGGATTCTACTTTAGGGGATGAAATAAAAAAGAGCATGACTTTGAGAGAGGGCTGGACTTGCAGCCATATTTTGTCATCTTCTTGCTGTGAAACTTTTGATAAATTACTTACCCCCTATGAGTTTCAGTTGCCTCACTTGCCAAAGAGACATGATAATATATCTACCTGAGAGTGTTGTAAAAACTAAATCAGAAGGGGCGCCTGGGTGGCTCAGTTGGTTGAGCGTCCGACTTCGGCTCAGGTCATGATCTCACAGTCTGTGAGTTCGAGCCCCACGTCAGGCTCTGTGCTGACAGCCCAGAGCCTGGAGCCTGCTTCAGATTCTGTGTCTCCCTCTCTCTCTGCCCTTCCCCTGCTCACGCTCTGTCTCTCTGTCTCAAAAATAAATAAAAACATTAAAAAAAAAAACTAAATCAGAAGATAAATGTAAAGTGCCAACACATAGTAGAAAATAAACCTTACCACTTCTCCCCCCCATCCCAACTTTCTACACTTTTAGTGCCAGTTCTGTGATCTACTGGTGAGGTGACTGGGCAAGTAACTTCTCCTTCCTAGACTTCATGGTCTCCAGATATTAAAAAAAGAGAAGTTAAATAGTATTTAGTGTCCCTTCAAATTCTGGTAACTACTAGTTTAAAGTTCAAAACTTCTCACCAGAAACAGGAAGAATATTATCAAATGGCATCTGATTTAAAGAAAACTTCTTGAAAGCCTAGAAAACAAATATAGTCATATTGATATTTTTAATCAAAAATAGATTTCCCTTCCCAAGAGAACTGGATAACTAATCAAGAATTCCTAGCACCAAAGAAACTAAGTGCTGGGTCAATAGAGGACACCAGATAATGGCACTCCTTTCTTCTAAGGATCAAATTGCTCATACTCAAGGAGGTCACCTTTGGAAACACTGCAAATTAAAAGCTCAAGCTCAACATAAAGAAAAAAAATAATTGAATCAGGAAGAGTAAATAGGAAAACACAGAAATGTTTGCAGACCTCCTGTCCCCAAATACTGTATGCTACTGAAAAAATTAATAAAGGCAGACCTCATTAAAGTGGACTCAGGATTCTAGAAGGGGAGGCTGGAAAGGTGGGGGGAGGCATAATCAATGTCAATTACAGGAAATATCATCAGTTACAGACCCCATAACAGAAGAATCCTCAGTGGGAAAGAATCATCAATTGCAGGCCTCAGCAGGGAAAGATGTATATTGCATCTACTATAAGAAATCAACTACACACGCAAATCGGCCAAGGGGAAACAGCTATCACCCGCTTGCTTTTCTCCAGTGGACTTTAACAGCCCCTCCCAACTTCCTTCTTATCTATAAAATGTTTCTTTCCTTTGCTTGTTGAATTTGCTTATGGTTTTTCCATAACCTCCTTTTCCTGAATTGCAATTCTCTTATTCCCAAATAAATCCATTTTTGCTGGTAAAAAAAAAAAAAAAATGGCTGTTTTATTGTTAAGGTTAACACTACAAAAGGAGTCAGATTGTTTCTTATTTGAGCATTTTTCCAGACAAGATCAGTTTGACTCTAAAAGAAGTGTGATGCATATAATATTGGAACATTTAAAGGAAAAGGTTAATTTCATGAAATATAAATGGATAAAAGCCCTTTGGTTGACAGCTTAATACTCATAATAACTTTATGAGGGACATGTAATTATTCCTAAATTGAACATGAGAATACTAAGGCTCACAGAAGCTAAGCAACTTGTTCAAAACCATACAAGTAAATGACAATGCTACATTACAAATTCAGACCTGTCTTGCTACTAGAGTCTTGCCATTGTCACACTGCCCACAACTCTCCAGGTAGAGGTAACCAAAGATTAGGTTACTAAACATCATCTGAATAGATTATCAGAGATGGGGGAAGCTACTACTACCAGCAGGTATGTGTTTAAAATTAGTCAGGCTTAACAGGCACATGAAAAGATGCTCAACGTAGCTCCTCATCAGGGAAATACAAATCAAAACCACACTCAGATATCACCTCACACCAGTCAGAGTGGCCAAAATGAACAAATCAGGAGACTATAGATGCTGGAGAGGATGTGGAGAAACGGGAACCCTCTTGTACTGTTGGTGGGAATGCAAACTGGTGCAGCCGCTCTGGAAAACAGTGTGGAGGTTCCTCAAAAAATTAAAAATAGACCTACTTAAGTGGGCCCAGAGAGAAAATAGAGAGCCCTTGATCTATAGTTGGCACCAGAATGTTATCTTATGAAGGGTTCTAGAGCTAGCTTGTAGAAATAGGAGAGTGGGAGGTAACAACTCCTCCAAACAGATTGCTAACAGCCTATTCCGTGCTGTTTGCTAGAACAAGTCCTGCGTTTTGTTAACCGAGGCCATAGGACAGTATGGCCTGTTTTATAAAGCATTCTAAGTGAAGAGGAGAGGCATCTGAAACTCACTAAAATCTCTGAAAAAAAAAGTGTGTATAAAACTAAGAATAGAGTCTGTGCAACCATAGAAACTGCCTTTTTTAAGTATCCACTTCTTTGCACCTTCTATTTCTTTGGAGCCATCCTTTACATAAAAGCAAGGTAATTATTGGGTGGAGTGAGAGCTTAGGTCAGGTAATAACAATAAGAAGTTTCCTGCTGATGTAAACCATTGTGGTTCTTCTCTTTGTCCTTCTGAAAAGTTGGACTTCCCATAACACTGTACCAAAATAAAAACTTGATTCAACTGGAAAAAAAAAAAATAGACCTACCCTATGACCCAGCACTAGCACTGCTAGGAATTTATCCAAGGGATACAGGAGTACTGATGCATAGGGGCACTTGTACCCCAATGTTTATAGCAGCACTCTCAACAATAGCCAAATTGTGGAAAGAGCCTAAATGTCCATCAACTGATGAATGGATAAAGAAATTGTGGTTTATATACACAATGGAGTACTACGTGGCAATGAGAAAGAATGAAATATGGCCCTTTGTACCAACATGGATGGAACTGGAGAGTGTTATGCTAAGTGAAATAAGCCATACAGAGAAAGACAGATACCATATGTTTTCACTCTTATGTGGATCCTGAGAAACTTAACAGAAACCCATGGGGGAGGGGAAGGAAAAAAAAAAAGAGGTTAGAGTGGAAGAGAGCCAAAGCATAAGAGACTCTTAGAAACTGATAACAAACTGAGGGTTGATGGGGGGTGGGAGGGAAGGGAGGGTTGATGATGGGTATTGAGGAGGGCACCTTTTGGGATGAGCACTGGGTGTTGTATGGAAACCAATTTGACAATAAACTTCATATATTGAAAAAAAATAAAATTAGTCAGGCTTCATCATTCATGAGGAAAAAAATATTTGACAATATTTATATTTGGCTAAATAGTTACATCACTTTTTAAAATTGAGATATTATTTATATACCATAAAATGTACCATTTTAAAGTATACAACTCATTGGTTTTTAGTATATTCTCAAAGTTTTGCAACCATCATTGCTATTCCAGATCGTTTTATCACCCCTAAAAGCAGCATTAACTCATTAGCATCACTCCCCATTCCCATCTTCCTCCTGTATTCAGTCAACCACTCACCTACTTCCTATCTCCATAGATTTGCCTACTCTAGACATTTTACATAAATATGAAATCATACACTATGTGGTCTTTTGTGACTTTCTTTCATTTAGCATAATATTTTCAGGGCTATTCCATGTTGTACTATCAATACTTCATTTTTTATTGCCACATAACATTCCATATGGCTATATCAGATTTATCCAACCATTTATCAACTGAAAGACACTTATGGTGTTACCATTTATTGGCTATTATGAATAATGTATCCATGAATATGTACGTACAAATTTAGTGTGGATTTTTTTCGTTTTAGGGGCGTGCATACCTAGGCATGGAATTGCTGAATCTTATGGTAACTCTATGTTGAATTTTTGAAGAACTGACAAAATTGTTTTCAAAATCATCTACACAATTTTCTATGAACAAAGCAACGTATGAAGGTTCAAATTTCTCAATGTCCTAACCAAGATTTGTTATTACCTGTCTTTTTGTTACCCACAATCCTAGTGGGTTTGAAGTGGTATCTCATTGTGGTTTTGTTTTACCCTAATTCCTAATGATACTGAGAATCTTTGTCTGTGCTTATTGGTCATTTAATTATCTCCTTTGTATGGAACTAGAATGTATTATGCTAAGTGAAATAAGTCAGTGAGAGAAAGACAAATACCATATGATTTCATTGATATGTGGAATTTAAGAAACAAAACAGATGAACATATGGGGGAGGGGAGAAAAATAGAGAGAGGGGAACAAGCCATAAGAGACTCTTAAAGATAGAGAACTAACAGGATTGATGGAGGGAGGTGGGGGGGTGTTAAGTAGGTGATGGGCATTAAGGAGGGCACTTGTTGGGATAAGCACTGGGTGCTACATCTAAGTGATAAATCACTAAATTCTACTCCTGAAACCAATACTACTACACTATATGTTAACTAACTTGAATTTAAATAAAACATTGCAAGAAAAAATATTGATCCAATCACTTTGCCCATTTTGTAACTGGGCTAATTGTCTTTATTATTGAATTGTAAGAGTACTTTATCTACTTTGAACAAAATGTCCCCCTTATCAGATAGATAATTTGCAAAATTTCGGGGCACTGTGTGTGTGACTTTCACTTTCATTATGGTGCCCTTTGAAGAACAAAAGTTTAAAATTTTGTTGAAATCCAATTTATCTACCTTTTCTTTTGTTGCTTGTACTTTGTTGGTCTTATGTAAGAAACCACTGCTTAGTCAAGGTTGTGAAGATTTATATCTTTATTTTTTTTCTACTAAGAGATTTATAATTTTAGCTTTTACATTTAACTGTTTGATCCATTTTGAGTTAACTTTTGTATGCTATAAAGGTCCAACTTCGTTTTTTCACTTGTATTTATCCTATTATCTCAGCACCATTTATCAAAAAGACTATTCTTTCCCCTAATTAATTATCTTGACACTCTTGTCAAAAACCAATCGGCCATATAATAAGGGATTGTATTTGGACCCTTATTTTTATTCTATTGATCTCTGTATATGTTCTTATGCCAATACCAAACAATTGTGGTAATAGTAAAGAACATACAAAGGAGTAATGAGTTTTGAAATGGGGAAGTATGAGTACTCCAATATTGTTCTTTTTCAAGATTATTTGGCTATTCTAGGTCCCTTGAATTTCCATATGAATTTTAGTACCACCTTGACAATTTCTGAAAAAATAGCTGCTGAGATTTTGATAGGTACTACACTGAATGTGTAGATGGATATGGGGATTGTTGCCAATTTAACAATATTAAGTCATCTAACACATGAACATGGGATGCTTTTGGTTTTTGTATCAGGGTAATGCTGGACCTACAGAATGAGTTGATGGGATATTTTTCAATTAAAAATTAAATCACTTTATTTGTTATAGGTCCAGTAACATTTTCTGTTTCACTAGTTTTAGTAGTTTGTATATTCCTAGGAATTTGATTTCACTAAGGTTATCTTATTTGTAGGTATAGGCATGTTTATACTATTTCCTTATAATCAGTTTTACTTCTGTAAGGTCAATGGTAATGGCCTGTACTTCATTCCCAATTTTAGTAATTTAGTATTGCTCCTGGTTAGTCTAGCTAAGGGTTTGTCAATGTTGTTTAACTTTTCAATAAGCAAATGTTTGGTTTTGTTGTTATCTATTGTTTTCTTATTGTCTACTTCATTAATGTCTTCTCTATTCTTATTTCATTCATTCTGTTTGTGTTGGACTTTGCTCCTCATTTTTTTCAGTGACTTAAGATAAAATGTTCTGTTATTGATTTGATACCTTTGTTCTTTCTTAAAGTAGGAATTTGAAGCTACAAAGTTCCTTCCATTCATTGTTTAGCTGAATTCCATAAGGTTAGATATACTATGTTTTGGGTTTTTTTTTCTATTTGCAAAGTATTTTATCATTTCCTTTGTGATTACCTTTAAATTTAATCAATTCATTAATTTGGAGTATGCTGTTTAATTTCCACATATTTATGACTTTTCCAACTTTCTGTTATTAATTTCTAAATTCATTTCATTGTATTCAGCAAATTTATTTTGTATGATTTTCATTCATTTAAGTTTATTGAGGCTTGTTTTATGGCCTAACGTATGTTCTCTCCTGGACAATATTCCTTGCACACATGAAAAAATATATATTCTACTGCTCTGGGGTAGGGAAATGTATTAGGTATAGTTGATTTATGGTATTGTTCATGTCTCCTATTCCCTTTCTTCCAAATTTGGCTGTAGTATGTTTAAGCGTGTATTTGAGTTTTCCTTCCCTTGGTTTGTTGAATTTGTTATATGAGCAGACTAAAGTTTTTCATCAAATTTAGCAAGGTTTTTACCTTTGTTAACTCAAATATCTTTTCTACCTTTTCTCTCTATCCTCTTCTTCTGAGACTGCCATTATGTATATTCTGTTATGGGTCTCTGAAGTTCTGTTCATTTTTTAATTTACTTTTTTCCACAGATTGTATGATCTCAATTCATCTATCTTAATATTTATTGATTCTATCTTCTACCAGGAAACATTTGAGGTTAAGCCCCTGTTGTGAATTTTCATTTCAGTTATTGTACTTTTCAACTGCACAGTTTTAAATGGCTCTTTTTTATTAAGTAAATATGTTTCTAATATTAGAAATACATCATCGAAACTCTTTTCCCAGGAAGTGCAATGATTTGTTTTCCTCAGGGACAGTTTCTATTGATTGTGGCCTTTTTTCCTTATTCATGGCCCATTTTCTTATTGCTTTTTTTAAAAATATTTATTTAATTTGAGAGAGAGAGAGAAAGAGAGAGAGAGAGGCAGAGATAGAACCCTGAGCAGGCTCTGTGCTGTCAGCACAGAGCTCAACACGGGGCTCAATCTAAAACACCATGAGATCATGCCCCAAGAAAAGATCAAAAGTCGGACGCTTATCTGATTGAGCCACGTGTCCCAATTTTCTTATTTCTTTACACTTCTCACAATTTTGTTGAAAAGAGAACATTTTAAATGATGTAATGTGACAAATCAGAAATCAAAACCTGTCTTTTTCCCAAATTTGTTCCTGTTGTTGCTGTTTGTTTAGTGAGCTTGTAGCTAATGCTATAAAGTCTGTATTCTTTATCATATGAAGCCACTGACATCTCTGGTCAGTTAGCTTAGTGGTCAGCTAATGATTAGACAGAGATGTATTTAAATGCATTGAACCATTAAGTATCACAGGCTTTGTTGAAGGGCTCTTGTGTGTGTTGGTGAGTGCCTTCAACACTCAGCCAATTAGTTTATAATTCTGCCTTAATCTTCCCGCCCAGAGCTTCAAGGTCAGCCAGAAGTAAGACAATATAGCCTTCTAAAATCTTTTCTAGACAGGCACAAAACAATACATATAAGCAAAGCCCTAAATGTGCACATGATCTTCCATATTTATAGGAATATGTAGCAACTTTTCAAAGCTCTCTATGGACATTTCATTCTCCAGTTTTTCTTTTTTAAGTTTATTGTTCAGCTTCTTGGTTGCTATCACACTTTATGCTGCCTAAGAGAACTGCAGTACTGAACAATCACTACTAATTGATTGTTTTGAAAAGGAAACTCTAAGGAAAAATCCATTTGCAGTAAGCCAGCTATGAGTCAATTCAAATAAGGCAACCCATATGAGTAATATATTTCAGCTCTAGGGGAGCTACAATCCCCTTCTGCCCTCTGCAGTGGCTACTAAAATCATGATATTCACAGCTTCCAAAACTATCCAGCTCATAGTTTTCAAAGTGACTATGGAGCTGGAGAAAAGGGTATAGAATACATGGCAAAAAACCACAAAGCTCACTGTTCTATTAATTACTCAGCTATTTTTCTTGAACAAGCACACCTTCTATTATTTCAAATTTTGGTTAATGTCCAGAGATCTTAAAAAGTTGATTTTGAAAATGTCTATTGGTGTTTCTATTGCTTTTATTAAAGATCAGCATTTCAGAGGTCATTTCTCAACCATTCCACTGAAGTAACCTGGTCACCTCAATTAATAAATATTAATAAAATAATTAACAAAAATAAATTATTTAAAAATAAATTATATAATTAATAAAAATAAAATAAAAAAGAGTTACTCTCAATAGAAATTCTGTGATTATTCAATATATCATTTTATTTTTATTTTTATTTTATTTCATTTAAATCCAAGTTAATTAACATATAGTGTACTAATGGTTTCCAGAATAGAATGTAGTGATTCATGACTTACATGTAACACCCAGTGTTCATCCCAAAAAGTGACCTCCTTAATGACCATCACCCATTCAGCCCATTCCCTACACCAACACTCCACAGCAATCCTCAGTTTGTTCTCTGTCTTCAAGAGTCTCTTATGGTTTGCCTCCCTTTTTTTATCTTATTTTTCCTTCTCTTTCATTACGTTCAGCTGTTTGCTTCCTAAATTCCATGAGTGAAATCATATGATATTTGTCTTTCTCTGACTGACTTATTTTGCTTAGCATCATACATTCTAGTTCCATCCATGTTATTCTAAATGCCAATATTTAAGTCTTTATAATCTCTGAGTTATATTCCATTGTATACATATACCACTCCTTCTTTATCCACTCATCAGTCAACGGACATCTGGGCACTTTCCATAATTTGGTTATTGTTGGGAGTGCTGCTATAAACTTTGTGCATGTACCATTTCAAATCTTTATTTTTGTATCCTTTGGGTAAAAACATAGTAGTGCAATTGCTGGGATAAGGTAGTCCCATTTTTCATTTTTTGAGTAAACTCCATGCTGCTTTCCAGAGTGGCTGCGCCAGTTTTTATTGCCATGAACAGTGTAAGAGGGCACCCCTTTCTCCACATCCTATCCAACATCTGTTGTTTCTTGAGTTGTTAATTTTACCTATTCTGATAGGTGTGAGGTGGTATCCCATTGTGGTTTTGATTGTATCCCATTGTATTTCCCTGATGATGAGTGATGTTGAGCATGTATTCATGTGCCTGTTACCTATCTGGATGTCTTCTTTGAAAAGTATATGTTCATGTCTTTTGCCCATTTATTCGCTGGATTATTTGATTTTGGATGCTGAGTTTGATAAGTGCTTTAGAGATTTTGGATACTAACCCTTTATCCAATATGTCACTTTCAAATATCTTCTCCCATTCTGTAGGTGGCATTTTAGTTTTGTTGATTGTTTCCCTCACTGTACAGAAGTTTTTATCTAGATTCCAATAGTTCATTTTTGCTTTTATTTCCCTTGCCTCCAGAGACACGTCTAGTAAGAAGTTGCTTCGGCTGAGGTCAAAGAGGTTGTTGTCTGTTTTCTCCTCTAGGATTTTGATGGCTTCCTATCTTACGTTTAGGTGTTTCATCCATTTTTAGTTTATTTTTCTGTATAGTGTAAGAAAGTGTCCATAGTTTTTCTGTATGATGGATTCTTGGAAGGTGGCAGCGTAGGAGGACACTGGGCTCACCGCATTCTGCTGATCACTTAGATTCCTCCCACATCTGCCTAAATAACCCAGAAAACTGCCAGAAGAATAGCAGAATGGACTCTCCGGAGCCAAGTGTTGACAAGAGGGCCACAGAACAGGGTAGGAAGGGCTGAGAGGTGGTGCACACCACACAGACTGGTGGGAAGGAGCCGGGGCAGTGGAGGGGCAGCCCGCCTGGCAGAGCAGAGCCCCAGAGTCTGGCTTGCAAAAGAAGAAGGACCGGACTCCGTGAGTTCTGACAGCCAGCATGAATTCACATCTGGAATGTTATAAGTCAAAAGCTCTGCTCAGAAAGCAGGAGGGCTAGAGAACAATGTGAGGGAGACTTGTTGAAACCCAGAGGACAGAGCTCAGCTAGGTGGGGAACAAAGGCGTTGGACAGTGCCATCTTCCTCGCCAATTACCCAGTCAAAACCCCAAAGGGAACCAGTTCCTGTCACGGAACTTGCTTGTACTGCACAAACACCCAATGCTGTGCTTTTGTGGATCCATCCCTCTAACCGGTCTGCCTCCCTCCCAGTGCCTCAGGGCCCCTCCCACAGTGGACCATCGAAGGCAAAGTGAGCTGAGCCTGCCCCTCCGGCCCCTGTGCACCTTGCAAATCCACCAAGGATAATATGCCAGATACCATCTAATCAGCACCACAAGCCTGGCAGTGTGCAAGTAGCCCAGACAGGGGCCACACCATTCCACAGTGAGTCCAGCCCCTGGGAGAGGGGAAGGTAAGGTACACACCAGTCAGACTATGACCCCAGCGGTGGGCTGGGGGCAGACATCAGATCTGACTGTGGACCCGCCCACCAACACAAGTTACTCCAGACAGCACAGGGGAATACCCCTGCAGTTCCACGCCACTCAGGGACTATCCAAAATGACAAAACAGAAGAATTCTCCTCAAAAGAAACTCCAGGAAGTAGTGACAGCTAACGAACTGATCAAAGATGATTTAAGCAAAGTAACAGAACATGAATTTAAAATAATAGTCATAAAATTAATGGCTGGGCTTGAAAAAAGCATAGAGGACCGCAGAGAATCTATTGCTACAGAGATAAAGGGACTAAGAAATAGTCGTGAGGAGCTAAAAAATTCTACAAATGAGGTGCAAAATAAAATGGAGGTGACCACGGCTCGGATTGAAGAGGCAGAGGAGAGAATAGGTGAATTAGAAGATAAAATTATGGAAAAAGCAGAAGCTGACAAAAAGAGAGATCAAAAAAATCCAGGAGTATGAGGGGAGAATTAGAGAACTAAGTGATGCGATGAAACCCAATAATGTACGCATAATTGGGATTCCAGAGGAGGAAGAGAGAGAGAAAGGTGCTGAAGGTGTACTTGAAGAAATCATAGCTGAGAACTTCCCTGAACTGGGGAAGGAAAAAAGCACTGAAATCCAAGAGGCACAGAGAACTCCCTTCAGACGTGACTTGAATAGATCTTCTGCATGACATATCATAGCAAAACTGGCAAAATACAAGGATAAAGAGAAAATTCTGAAAGTAGCTAGGGATAAACGTGCTGGAACATATAAAGGGAGACCGATAAGACTCGTGACAGATCTCTCTACTGAAACTTGGCAGGTCAGAAAGGAATGGCAGGAAATCTTCAACGTAATGAACAGAAAAAATATGCAGCCAAGAATCCTTTGTCCAGCAACTCTGTCATTTAGAATAGGAGAGATAAAGGTCTTCCCAAACAAACAAAAACTGAAGGAATTCATCACCACTAAACCAGCCCAACAAGACATCCTAAGGGGGATCCTGTGAGACAAAGTACCAGAGACATCACTACAAGCATGAAACCCACAGACATCACAATGACTCTAAACCCATATCATTCTATAATAACACTGAATGTAAATGGACTAAATGCTACAACCAAAAGACATAGGGTATCAGAATGGATAAAAAAAACAAGACCCATCTATTTGCTGTCTACAAGAGACTCATTTTAGAGTTGAGGACACCTTCAGATTGAAAGTGAAGGTATGGAGAACTATCTATCATGCTACTGGAACTCAAAAGAAAGCTGGAGGAGCCATACTTATATCAGACAAACTAGACTTTAAATTAAAGGCTGTAACAAGAGATGAAGAAGGGTATTATGTAATAATTACAGGATGTATCCAACAGGAAGAGCTAACAATTATAAATGTCTATGCACTGAATACAGAGCCCCCAAATATATAAAACAACCACAAATACAAGCAACCTTATTGATAAGAATGTGGTAATTGCAGAGGACTTTAATACTCCACTTACAACAATGAATACATCATCTAGACACAGATTCAATAAAGAAACAAGTGCCCAGAATGATACATTGGATCAGATGGACTTGACAGATCTTTTTAGAACTCTGCATCCCAAAACAACAGAATATACTTTCTTCTCAAGTACACATGGAACATTCTCCAAGATAGATCACATACTGGGTCACAAAACATCCCTTCATAAGTATAAAAGAATTGAGATCACACCATGCACACTTTCAGACCACAATGCGATGAAGCTTGAAATCAACCACAGGAAAAAGTCTGGAAATCCTCCAAAAGCATGGAGGTTAAAGAACATCCTACTAAAGAATGAATGGGACAACCAGGCAATTAGAGAAGAAATTTTAAAATATATGGAAACAAATGAAAATGAAAAGACAACAATCCAAATGCTTTGGGATGCAGCAAAGGCAGTCCTGAGAGGAGGAAAATACATTGCAACCCAGGCCTATCTCAAGAAACAAGAAAAACCCCATTACAAAATCTAAAAGAACACCTAAAGGAAATAGAAGCAGAATAGCAAATAAACCCTTAAACCAAGCAGAAGAAGAGAAATGATAAATATCAGTGCAGAAATAAACAATATGGAATATAAAAAAACACTAGAACAGATCAATGAAACTCAAGAGTTGGTTTTTTGAAAAAATAAACAAAATTGATAAACCTCTAGCCAGGCTTCTCAAAAAGAAAAGGGAGAGGACCCAAATAGATAAAGTCATGAATGAAAATGGAATTATTACAAACAACCCCTCAGAAATACAAGCAATTATCAGGGAATACTATGAAAAATTATATGCCAACAAACTGGGCAACCTGGAAGAAATGGACAAATTCCTAAGCACCCACACACTCCCAAAACTCAAACAGGAAGAAATAAAAGCTTGAACAGACCCATAACCAGCGAAGAAATTGAATCAGTTATCAAAAATCTCCCAACAAATAAGAGTCCAGGACCAGATGGCTTCCCAGGAGAATTCTACCAAATATTTAAAGTAGAGATAATACCTACCCTTCTCAAGCTATTCCAAAAAATAAAAAGGGAAGGAAAACTTACAGATTCATTCTATGACCAGCATTATTTTGGTTCCTAAACCAGACAGAGACCCAGTGAAAAGAGAGAACTATAGGCCAATATCCCTGATGAATATGGGTACAAAAATTCTCAATAAGATACTAGAAAATCAAATTCAACAGCATATAAAAAGAATTATTCACCATGATCAAGTGGGATTCATTTCTGAGCTGCTGGCTGGTTCAACATTCGCAAATCAATCAATGTGATACATCACATTAATAAAAGAAAAGAACAGACCTATATCATCCTGTCAATGGATGCAGAAAAAGCATTTGACAAAATTCAGCATCTTTTCTTAATAAAAACCCTCAAGAAAGTTGGGGTAGAAGGAACATACTTAAACATCATAAAAGCCATTTATGAAAAGCCCACAGCTAATATCATACTCAATGGGGAAAAACTGAGAGCTTTCTCCCTGAGATCAGGAACACGACAGGGATGTCCACTCTCACCGCTGTTGTTTAACATAGTGATGGAAGTTCTAGCGTCAGCAATCACACAATAAAAGGAAATCAAAGGCATCAAAATTGGCAAAGAGGAAGTTAAACTTTCACTTTTTGCACATGACATGATATTATACATGGAAAATCAGATAGACTCCAGCAAAAGTGTGCTAGAAATGATAGATGAATTCAGCAAAGTCACAGGATACAAAATCAATATACAGAAATCAGTTGCATTCTTATACACTAATAATGAAGCAACAGAAAGACAAATAAAGAAACGGATCCCATTCACAATTGCACCAAGAAGCATAAAATACCTAGGAATAAACTTAACCAAAAATGTAAAAGATCTGTATTCTGAAAACTATAGAAAGCTTATGAAGGAAATTGAAGAAGATATAAAGAAAGGGAGAAATATTCCATGCTCATGGATTGGAAGAACAAATATGGTTAAAATGTCAATACTACCCAAAGCTATCTACACATTCAATGCAATCCCAATCAAAATTGCACCAGCATTCTTCTCTAAGATAGAACAAGCAATCCTAACATTTGTATGGAACCACAAAAGACCCCAAATAGCCAAAGTAATTTTGAAGAAGAAGACCAAAGCACGAGGCATCACAATCCCAGCCTTTAGCCTCTACTGCAAAGCTGTAATCATCAAGACAGCATGGTACAGGCACAAAAACAGACACATAGACCAATGGAATTCAATAGAAACCCCAGAACTAGACCCACAGAAGTATGGCCAACTCATCTTTTACACAGCAGGAAAGAATATCCAATGGAAAAAAGACAGTTTCTTTAACAAAAAGTGCTGGGAGAACTGGACAGCAACATGCAGAAGAATGAAACTAGACCACTTTCTTACACCGTTCACAAAAACAAACTCAAAATGGATAAACAACCTGAATGTGAGACATGAATCCATCAAAACCCTAGAGGAGAAAGCAGGAAAAAACCTCTGACCTCAGCCACATCAATTTCTTACTTGACACATCCCCAAAGACAAGGGAATTAAAAGCAAAAATGAACTATTGGGACCTCATGAAGATAAAAAGCTTCTGCACAGCAAAGGAAACAATCAACAAAACCAAAAGATAACCAACAGAATCGGAAAAGACATTTGCAAATGACATAGTGGACAAAGGGCAAGTGTCCAAAATCTATAAAGAGCTCACCAAATTCCACACCCGAAAAACAAATAATCCAGTGAAGAAATGGGCAGAAAACATGAATAGACACTTCTCCATAGAAGACATCCAGAGGGCCAACAGGCACATGAAAAGATGCTCAATGTCGCCCTTATCAGGAAAATACAAATCAAAACCACACTCAGATATCATCTCACGCCAGTCAGAGTGGCTAAAATGAACAAAACAGTAAACTATAGATGCTGGCGAGGATGTGGAGAAATGGGAACCCTCTTGCACTGTTGGTGGGAATGCAAATTGGTGCAGCTGCTCTGGAAAACAGTGTGGAAGTTCCTCAAAAAATTAAAAATAGATCTACCCTATGACCCAGCAATAGCACTGCTAGGAATTTACCCAAGGGATGCAGGAGTGCTGGTGCATAGGGGCACTTGTACCCCAATGTTTATAGCAGCACTCTCAACAATAGCCAAATTATGGAAGGAGCCTAAATGTCCATCAACGGATGAATGGGTAAAGAAATTGTGGTTTATATGCACAATGGAATACTACGTGGCAATGAGAAAGAATGAAATATGGCCTTTTGTAGCATCGTGGATGGAACTGGAGAGTGTGATGCTAAGTGAAATAAGTCATCCAGAGAAAGACATACACCATAAGTTTTCACTCTTATGTGGATCCTGAGAAACTGAACAGAAGTCCATGGGGAGGGGAAGAAAAAAAAAAAAAAGAGGTTAGAGAGGGAGAGAGCCAAAGCATAAGAGACTCTTAAAAACTGAGAATAAACTGAGGGTTGATGGGTAGTGGGAGGGAGGGGAGGGTGGGTGATGGGTATTGAGGAGGGCACCTGTTGGGATGAACACTGGGTGTTGTATGGAAACCAATTTGACAATAAATTTCATATTTAAAAAAATAAAAAATAAAAAAAAATGAATTTGAAAAAAAAAGTGTCCATGCTAATGTTTCTAGATGTTACTGCCCAGTTTTCCCAATATCATTTGCTGAAGAAACTGTCTTTTTTCCATTGGATACTTTTTCCTGCTTTGTTGAAGATAGTTGGCCATACATTTGTGGGTCCATTTCTGGGTTCTCAATTCTGTTGCATAGATCTATGTGTCTGGTTTTTTTTTTTGCTAGTACCATACTGTCTTAATGATTATAGCTTGAAATACAGCTTGGATTCCAGAATTGTGATGCTTCCAGCTTTGGTTTTCTTTTTCAACATTACTTTGGCTATTTAGGGTTTTTTCTGGTTCCTTAAATATTTTACAATTATTTGTTCTAGCTCTATGAAGAATTCTGGTGTTATTTTAATTGGGATTGCTTTGAATGTGTAGATAGCTTTGCATAGTATAGACATTTTAACAATATTCGTTCTCCCAATCCATGAGAATAGAGTGTTTTCCATGTCTTTGTGTCTTCCTCAATTTCTTTCATAAGCTTTCTATAGTTTTCAGCCTACACATCTTTTACCTCTGTGGTTAGGTTTATTCCTAGATATTTCATGGGGATTGTTGCAAATATAAATGGGATCGATTCCTTGACTTCTTTTTCTGCTACTTCATTAATGCTGTATAGAAATGCAACTGATGTCTACATTGATTTTATATCCTGTGACACTGCTGAATTAATGTAGCAGCGTTTCTAGCAGCGTTTTGGTGGTGTCTTTTGGGTTTTCTGCGTACAGTATCATGTTGTATGTGAAGAGCAAAAGTTTGACTTTTTCCTTGCCAATTTATATGCATTTTATTTCTTTTTGTTGTCTGAATGCTGAGGCCAGGACTTCCAGTAGAATGTTGAATAACAGTGGTGAGAGTGGAAGTCCGTGTCATGTTCCTGACCTTAGCAGTAAAGCTCTCAGTTTTTCCCCATTGAGGATGATTTTAGCTGTTGGTCCTTCATATATGGCCTTTATGATGTTGAGGTATGTTCCTTCTATCCCTACTTTCTTAAAGGTTTTTATCAAGAAATGATGTTGTGTTTTGTCAAAAGCTTTTTCTGCATCTATTGAGAGTATCATGAGGTTCTTATCCTTTCTTTTATTAATGTGATGTATCACATTGATTGATTTGGGGATAATGAACCACTCTTGCACCTGAGGAATAAATCCCACTTGAACATGGTGAAAAATTATTTTAATCTATTGTTGTATTTGATTTGCTAGTATCTTGCTGAGAATTTTTGCATCCATGTTCATCAAGGTAATTGGTCTGTAATTCTCGTTTTTAGTGGGGTCTTTGTCTGGTTTCGGAATCAATCTAAGGCGGGCCTCATAGAATGAGCTTGGAAATGTTCTGAATCAACCTAAAATTAAGTAACTGAATCAAGGAAAACCATTATATTCCATTACTGGCCTCTAAAAGACCTTATAAGTTTATTTATTAGGTGATCAAAAGACTTTAAAAACACACCAAAGTATATGTCAACAGGCAAGAAGTAAAGATTTTTTTTTTTTTGTATCTGGTTACCCACTATCAAAAGCCTCAAACTTCTCCATATTATCTATCATAGTCCAACTACTTTCATTAAATCATAAGGAGAATAGAGTCCATAGAAGGGAACTGTCAAGGTCACAAAGCTAGCTACACAGAGAGGACATGAATTTACAGCTCTGTCTAACCACTGTAAGATAATAATGTGACTCCTGTCACAGCCACAGTATCTATGTCACATATGTTTCTCTAATTGTCTCCCCCTCCTCAGAATGGTGTTTTCAGTTTTCAAACGGTCTCATATTCACCATTCTTTGCTCATGTCTATGGTAAGTTGGAAAATACATATGAAAGGTTAAAACAAGAGGTTTGGGCAATGGTTATTTCTGGCTCTGAGATACAAAGTCCTATAAGGCTTCTTACTCCTACATTTTAACCAAATATTATGGATCATTACAGTACCTTCTAATAGCTAACCCTGCAAATGCTTGTTTAGTGTTAATTTTTATAAAAGCAAAAGACACAGTAAGGTGAGATTATCCACAATACTTAAAATGTCCAAGATTAAAGATAAAAACAGAATCTTAAAAGCAACAAAAGAAAAGCTAACAGTTTCACACAAGAGAAACACCCAAAAGGTTATCAACTGATTTTTTCAGCAGAAACAGCAAAAAAAAAAAAAACAAAAAAAAAACAAAAAAAACAAAAAAAAACAAACTACCTACACACAAAAAATAAAGACAAAGGAACATGAAAGAAAGCCATCAAACAACAAGGGGACGCAGCAAAAGAAGAAGAAAGGAACAGAGGAAGACTACAAAATCAACCAGAAAAAAATTAACAAAATAATAGGAAGTACATACCTATAAAAAATTACTTTAGATGTTTATGGTAATAAAAGCTTACCTCAAAAAGCAAAACAAACTTCAAATAAACAATCTAACCTTACATCTAAAGGAACAGGAAAAAGAATAAGCAAAACACAAATTTATTAGAAGAAAGGAAATAATAATAAAGTAAAATGGAAATAAGTGAAATAAGACTAAACCAATTTAAGAGAGCAATGAAACCAAAACTAGTTCTTTGAAAAGCTAAACAAAACTGACAAACCTTTAATGCACAATCAAGAAAAAAATGAAAGGACTCAAATTAATAAAATCAGAAATGAAAGAGGAAAAAATGACAAGTGACATCAAAAACAAAATGGATTATAAGACAATATTATGAAAAATTATATGCCAACAAACTGGACACTCAAGAAGAAATGGATAAATTCCTAAAAACATACAATCTTCCAAAACTCAATTAAGACAGAGAAAATTTGAACAGACCAATTACTAGGAAGAAAATTTAACTACTAACCAAAAAACTCCCAATAAAGAAAAGTCTAAGACCAGGGGTTTTCATGGGGCAATTCTACCAAACATTCAAATGAGAGATAATGCTCATGCTTTTCAAACTATTCAAAAAAGGAAATGAAGCATAGAGAACTCCCAATAAATTCAACCAAGGCTGACCACTGCCAAGACATATCATAGAAACCTTTACAAAATACAAAAAGAAGGAAAGAATCCAGAAAGCAGCAAAGGGAATGAAGTCCTTAACCTACAAGGGAAAACAGATCAGGTTCACAGCTGATCTGTCTAAAGAAACTTGGTAGGCCAGAAGGGAGTGGCAGGATAAATTCAACATGCTGCATGGGAATAATAAGCAGCCAAGAATACTATCTCCAGCAAGGATGTAATTCAGAAAAAAAGGAAAAATAAATACTTTCCCAGACAAACAAAAACTAAAGGAGGTTTGTGACCACTACACCAGCCCTGCAAGAAATATTAAGGGGGGGAGGGGGGGTTCCTTGGTGTGGGACTTGAAAAAAAGCAACAAAGACTAGAAAGGACCAGACAACATCACCAGAAACACCAACATTACTGGTAACAGAATAGCACTAAACTCATATCTTTCAATAATCTCACTGAATGTAATTGGACTAAATGCTCCAATCAAAAGACATTGGGTATCAGAATGGATAAAGAAACTCAATTATATGTCTACATGCTGCCTACAAAAGACTCATTTTAGACCTAAAGACATTGACAGATTGAAAGTAAGAGGATGGAGAACCATCTATCATGCTAATGGATGCCAAAAGGAAGCTGGAGTAGCCATATTTATAGCACACAAATTAGATTTTATTTTATTTTATTTTGTTTTATTTTATTTTATTTTATTTTTTTCTTTTATTTTTGCAATTAAAAAATTTTTAATGTTCATTTATTTTTGAGAGAGAGACAGAGACAGAGTGTGAGCTGGGTAGGGGAAAATAGAGAGGGAGACACAGAATCCAAAGCAGGCTCCAGTCTCTGAGCTGTCAGCACAGAGGATGACATGGGGCTCAAACCTGTGAACTGTGAGCTCATGACCTGAGCTGAAGTCAGAAGCTTAACCAACTGAGCCACCCAGGTGCCCTGAGGCTATGCATTTTTGGCAAAATAACACAAAAGTGGTACCATAACCTTCCCAGTGTATCACAATAAGGGATTCTTGGTATCAATATTCTTATTACTAGTGATATTTATCTTTTTTTTTTTAGATTTTAAATGAAAGACTGAAATAAGAGATAATGAAGGACATTATACCATAATTAAGTGGTCTACCCATTAAGAAGATCTAACAATTATAAATATTTATGCCTCCCCCCACCTGGAACACCCAAATATATGAACCAACCAATAACAAACATAAAGAAACTCATTGACAATAATACAATAACAGTAGGGGACTTTAACACCTCACTTACAGCAATGGACAGATCATCTAAGCAGAAAATCAAAAAGGAAATAATGGCTTTGACTGACACACTGGACCAAATGGACTTAACAGATTTATACAGAACATTCCATCCTAAATCAGCAGAATACACATCATTTTTTCGAGTGCATATGGAACATTCTCCAGAATAGATCACATACTGGGTCACAAATCAGCACTCAACAAGTACAAAAAGATCAAATTCATACCATGCATATTTTCACACCACAACACTATGAAACTTGAACTCAACCACAAGAAAAAAAAATGGAAAGAACATAAATACTTGGAGGTAAAAGAACATCCTACTAAAGAATGAATGAGTTGGGGCACCTGGGTGGCTCAGTCGGTTAAGCCTCCGACTTCGGCTCAGGTCATGATCTCGCGGTTCGTGAGTTCAAGCCCCGTGTCAGGCTCTGTACTGATGGCTCAGAGCCTGGAGCCTGTTTCAGATTCTGTGTCTCCCTCTCTCTCTGACCCTCCCCCATTCATGCTGTGTCTCTCTCTGTCTCAAAAATAAATAAACGTTAAAAAAAATTTAAAAAAAAGAATGAATGAGTTAACCATGAAATTAAAGAGGAAATTAAAAATGCATGGAAGCAAAAGAAAATGAAAACACTACAGTCCAAAACCTTTATTACGCAGCAGAGGCAATCCTAAGAGGGAAGTATATTGCAATACAAATCTACTTCAAGAAGCAAGAATGGTCTCAAATACACAACCTAACCTTACCCCTGAAGGAACTAGAAAGGGAACAGTCAATAAAGCCTAAAGCTAGCCTAAAGTGAAATAATAAAGACTAGAGCAGAAATAAACAATATAGAAACAAACAAACAAACAAAAGCAGTAGAACAGATCAATGAAACTAAGAGCTGGTTCTACTAAAGAATTAATAAAATTCACAAACCCTAGACAGACTTATCAAAAAGAAAAGAGAAATAACCTAAAGAAATAAAATCATGAATGAAAGGGGAGAGATCATAACCAACACCACAGAAATACAAACAATTACAAGACAATTTGATAAAACATTATATGCCAATAAACGGGGCACCCTGGAAGGAATGCGTAAATTCCTGGAAACCTAGAAACTACCAAAAACTGAAACAGGAAGAAATAGAGAATTTCAACAGACCCATTACCAGCAAAGAAATTGAATCAGTAATAAAGTATCTCCCAAAAAACAAAATTCCAGGCCAGATGGCTTCTCAGAGGAATTCTACCAGACATTGAAAGAAGAGTTAATACCTATTCTTCTCAAACTGTTCCAAAAAATATAAAAGGGAGGAAAACTTACAAACTCATTCTATAAGCCAGCATTACCTTCATTCCCAAACCAGACAAAGACCCCACAAAAAGGAGAATTACAGGCTAATATCCCTGGTGAACATGGATGTACAAATTCTCAACAAGATACTAGCAAATCAAATTCAACAGTACATTAAAAGAATTATTCACCACGATCAAGTGAGATTTATCCCTGGGCTGCAGTTCTGGTTCAATATTCACAAATCAACCAATGTGATACATCATATTAATAATAGAAAGGATTATAATTATATGATCCTCTCAATAGATGCAGAAAAAGCATTTGGCAAAGTACAGCATCCATTCTTGATTAAAAACCCTCCACATCACAAAGGCCATATATGAAAGACCCAAGGCTAATATCATCCTCAGTGGGGAGAAATTAAGAGCCTTTCATTTCCCCTATACTCAGGAACAAGACAAGGATGTCCACTCTCACCAGTATTATTTAACAAGGAAGTCTTAGCCTCAGCAATCAGACAACACAAAGAAATTAAAGGCAGCCAAATCAATAAAGAAAAAAGACAAACTTTCACTATTTACATACAACATGATACTCTATGTAGGAAACCTAAAAGACTCCATCAAAAAATTTCTAGAACGAGTACAAGAATTCAGCAAAGTCACAGGATATAAAATCAACATACAGAAATCAGTTGCATTTCTATGCACCAAGAATAAAGCAGCAGAAAAAGAAATCAAGGAATTGATCCCATTTGCAATTGTACCAAAAACAATTAGAAACCTAGGAATAAACCTAACCAAACAGGTAAAAGATCTTTACAGTGAAAACTATAGCACACTCATAAAACAAATTGAAGATAATACAAATAAGTGGAAAAGTATTCCATTCTCATGGTTTGGAAGAACAAACATTGTTAAAATGTTTATACTACCCAAAGCAATCCACATTTAATGCAATCTCCATCAGCATACCACCAACATTTTTGACAGAGCTAGAACAAACAATCCTAAAATTCGTATGGAAGCACAAAAGACCCTGGATAGTCAAAGCAATATTGTAAAAGAAAAATAAAACTGGAGACATCATGATTCCATATTTCAAGTTATATTATTAAGCTATAATCTTCAAGACAGTATGGTACTGGCACCAAAACAGATGCATAGATAAATGGAACAGAATAGAGAACCCAGCAATAGACCCAAAACTGTATCATCAAGTAATTTTTGACAAAGCAGGAAAAAGAATCCAATTGTAAAAAGACAGTCTCTTCAACAAATGGTGTTGGGACAACTAGACAGCAACATTCAGAAGAATGAAACTGAACCACTTTCTTACACCATAAACAAAAATAAATTCAAAATTGATGAAAGACCTAAATGTGAGACAGAAAACCATCAAAACCCCAGCGAAGAATACAAGCAGCAACCTCTTTGACCTCAGTCATAGCAACTTCTTACTAGACACATCACCAGAGGCAAGGGAAACAAAAGCAAACATGAACTAGTGGGATTTCAACAAGATAAAAAGCTTCTTTCTGCACAGGGAACAAAATGATCAACAAAACTAAAAGGCAAGGTAAGTAATGGAAGAAAATATTTGCAAATGACATCTGATAAAGGGTTAATATCCAAAATCTTTATAGATTTTAGCAAATTCAACACCCAGAAAACAAATAATCCAGTTAAGAAATGGGCAGACAATATGAATAGGCACTTTTCCAAGAAAGACATCCAGATGGCTAACAGATGCATGACAAGATGCTCACTCATCATCAGAGACATAGAAGTCAAAACCACTGTGTCATACTACTGCATACCTGTTAGAATGGTTAAAATTAACAACACAAGAAACACATATTATCTGGTGAGGTCTACCAGATAATACTCAGATTTTTTAAGGTTAAAGCAAATATTTTGGGTATCTGCCTAGGTCTCCTGCTTGATCATTTGCCATTTGGGTATTACTCCCCATAAGCTTCAGGATACAATCCAAAATATTTCATGAGGTATTCCAGGCCCCTTATTGTCTAACCCAGGCAACAGCATCACAAACCCATGCAGTGTTTTTGGCCAACAGGTATGTTTTGTTTGGTTTGCTGTGTTTTCAATTTTAATTTACTGGTGGCACTTAATACTATGCATAAAATATATGGGTGTCACTTTCTGGAAAAAAAATAAGAGATTATGGCAATGTAGCCCCACATATTTTAGGTGGAAACAATCACTGGAGCCCAGTCAAAGATGCTGCTTTTAGATGGAGCATGTCTTTTTTTGTTCGCCACAGCCCTACCTCTCATTACCAAGTCACAGAGACAGAATATCAATTGCCATCCTATATCCAGCCCGCTTTGCTCACTTTTATTACCTGCCAAGACTCTAACTTAGCCTTTATGCAATCTCTAGGTCTTAATCTCTGACTCATCCCTACTCTTTCCAGTCACATTCAATGCCCTCCAGTATCAAGAGAGATAATCTCACTCCCCTCAACTGTGCCTTTTTTATATGTGTTTTCTCTCCCCTCTTTAATTCTCATTCATCCTTTAGAAATTCAACTCAGATCAGGACCAAAACAGAAA